>NC_084736.1:80560612-80860612 GCF_033978785.1 Entelurus aequoreus
AGGCAAGGCTTTTCTTTTTATCAGCGACCAAAAGTTGCGAACTTTATCGTCGATGTTCTCTACTAAATCCTTTCAGCAAAAATATGGCAATATCGTGAAATGATCAAGTATGACACATAGAATGGATCTGCTATCCCCGTTTAAATAAGACAATTTCATTTCAGTAGGCCTTTAACAACAGTAGGAAGAAATTGCAGGTGAGGGGAAAATAAAAAAATGTAACACTGGAAAACAAATCCTAGTTGTCAGATTTGAAACTCCAGGTGGAGGATGTGTGTTTAATGCCTTTCATTTAAGGCGTGAGCATGCCAACACAAGTTTGGGGGAGCATGCAGCTGTAGGAGGGGCCGGTGCAGCAGCGCCTTCTAAGATCTAAGCGAATCTGTCATCACCTCACACACACCTCAATCAGGCCTCCCCGCTCGCCTGTCACTCACAACCAAGAACCCCACCCTTGCTGGCTAAACCATTTATCCACCGTCTTGTGCAGGTGTTGCCGAGCATCTGGCAACACTTGCTCACGCACACAAGGACAGAAAACACAAATTGGTTCGCTTTCCCAGCACTTTTTTCATGCATTTCTCTCTGCATTGCAAAAAGTGAAATCTAAGTAAGATGAAATATCTCAAATAAGGGTGATATTTGCTTATTTTCTGTCTGATAAGATAATTCTTCTCACTAAGCAGATTTTATGTTAGAGTGTTTTACTTGTTTTAAGAGTTTTGGTCCTAAATGATCTCAGTAAGATATTACAGCTTGTTGCTGAGATTTGATGAGCTATATTGAGTAAAACATGTTTAAAACTAGAATATCAACTGTTGCAAAGCTGTGTCATCAACACTCACAAGTAGAAAACTACTTTTTTAAAGTCATCATTTCCTATTTTAAGCATGAAAAAAAAAAATCATTATTTTGACACAATTTTGTCTCATAATTAAAACAGATGACAGCCAAATGGACTTTGCTGTTTTTTTTTTTTTTTTTTTAATATTTTGTATATTTTGTATTTTTTTAAAAACATTTTTGAAATTTTTTCAAACAGGGACCTTTCCAAATAGAATGAAGGTAGCAAAGGTAATTCCACTCTTTAAAACGGGTGTTAAACATAGATTTACTAATTACAGACCAGTGTCACTGCTGTCACAATTTTCTAGAATAATTGAAAAAATATTTGTAAAAAAATTAGACAGTTTTATTTTATTTTATTGTATTATAAAATATAAAACTACATAAAACTACTTTTTTAAAGTATTAATTTCTTACTTCAAGCATGTAAAAAAAAAAAAAGTCATGATTTTGACACAATTGTGTCTCATAATTAAAACAGATGACAGCCAAATGGACTTTGCTGTTTAATTTTCAATGAAACAATAGAAAATACGTACTCATATAGTAGTACAGTTGGCACAGTACAGTAAACTGACTGGTAATATTTAAACATTTCACATTTATAACAATTTTGAACAGAAATAGTTCATGCACATTCAATTAAAAATTTTGGCCGGGGGTCGGGCTGTATATATGCGCACTAATTGACTGGAAGAGCACGCACTTGACGCGATGATGTCATGTTATCCATGGAAAAATGCATTTTTAGACAATATGATTTGCCTGAGCGGCTAGGAGACCCCGAGAGTAACAAGCGGTTGCCTTGTTGCCTTTCCATTAAGAACAATAAATTAGTTTTTAGTATAAGTTTGCTGGTTTCAAGAAATGTAATGCCGAGCGCATATCATTATGTCAAGATAATGGCACTAGCATTTACTAAATTTAAGAATATTTTTCAACATATTGAGCAAAAAGGTCTCTTTTTTTTTCCTAAGAAAAATGCACTTGTTATTAGTGAGAATATACTTATTTTAAGGTATTTTTGGGTTCATTGAGGTTAGCTAATTTTACTTGTTTTGGAAAGTCTTGACAAGCCAAATTGTCTTGTTCTATTGGCAGATAATTTTGCATAGTTCAAATAAAATACCCCTAATTTTTGTATTTTTAGGGACCGAGTCCCTTTGGGACAGAGGACCCTATTGTATTTCTAGCATTTTATTCTTTCTTTCTTTCTTTCTTTCTTTATTATTATACCGCCGTCTCTTTGAGCTGTAATTTGACCCCCTTAACATGCTTCAAAACTCACCAATTTGGACACACACATCAGAACCGGCGAAAATTGCCATCTAATCAAAAAAACAAACCGCAAAACTCAAAATTGCGCTCTAGCGCACCCTAGGAAAAAACACAGACAAAACTACCTGTAACTTCCAGTAGGAATGTCGTAGAGACATGAAACAAAAACCTCTATGTAGTTCTGACTTAGACCTAGATTTCATACTAGGGCTGCAACTAACGATTAATTTGATAATCGATTAATCTGTCGATTATTACTTCGATTAATCGATCAATAATCGGATAAAAGAGACAAACTACATTTCTATTCTTTCCAGCATTTTATTTTAAAAAAAAAACAGCATACTGGCACCATACTTATTTTTATTATTGTTTCTCAGATGTTTGTAAATGTTGCAGTTTATAAATAAAGATTTATTTAAAAAAAAAAAAAAAAAAAAAAAAAAATTAAAAGCCTCAGCGCATGCGCATAACATAGATCCAACGAATCGATGACTAAATTAATCGGCAACTATTTTTATAATCGATTTTAATCGATTAGTTGTTGCAGCCCTATTTCATACATTGACATCCTTCAGAAAAAATCAACAGGAAGTTGGCAATTCCCCCTTCAAAACAAACGTTTAGTAAAAACTGTCACTTTTGCCTCTTTGAGCTGTAATTTGACCCCCTTAACATGCTTCAAAACTCAAACTGGACACACACAACAGGACTGGCAAAAATTGCGATCTAATAAAAAAACCCAACCCCAAAACTCAAAATTGCGCTCTAGCGCCCCCTAGGAAGAAAACACAGACACAACTGCTCCTAGGAAGAAAACTCAGACAAAACTGCCTGTAACTTCCAGTAGGAATGTCATAGAGACATGAAACAAAAACCACTGTGTAGTTCTGACTTAGACCTAGATTTCATACATTGACAATCTTCGGAAAAAATCAACAGGAAGTTGGCAATCCCCCCTTCAAAACAAAAGTTTAGTAAAAACTGTCACTTTTGCCTCTTTGAGCTGTAATTTGACCCCCTTAACATGCTTCAAAACTCAAACTGGACACACACAACAGGACTGGCAAAAACTGCGATCTAATAAAAAACCCAACCCCAAAACTCAAAATTGCGCTTTAGCGCCCCCTAGGAAGAAAACACAGACACAACTGCTCCTAGGAAGAAAACTCAGACAAAACTGCCTGTAACTTCCATTAGGAATGTCTTAGAGACAAGAAACAAAAACCTCTATGTAGGTCTCACTTAGACCTACATTTCATGTATTGACAACCCCCAGCAAAAATCAACAGGAAGTTTGCAATTCCCCCTTCAAAACAAAAAGTTTTGTAAAAAACGGTCACCTTTATTCAAACATTATCTCCTCTGAGCGCGTTTGTCGTGTCGGCTTCAAACTAGCACGGGAGAGAGATTGAACCCTTCTGATTAAAAGTTGACCAAAGAGTTTTAATTACTGCTCCGGTTTGGATTTTATGTGCCTTCAAAGTCGGTCCCGTCCATCGCTGCTTGCGGCTTTAATTATTATTATTATTGCAACTCCGCTTCTTAAAAGAAAACTGCCCTTTTTTTTAAAAATTTTGCTCATCATCCACAATCCTTATGTGAGACAAGAACACAAGTCTTTCCATTTTCTGTGTATTATAGATAGCGAAGAAATGCCAGCACGAGTCGACTAACAATGTGGATTCAGCAATATCGCCTCTCAACAAAGCTCTATTTACACGCCGTGACTATCAGCCAAGGTATAGTGACATTTTTATTGTAGGAGTAAACACAGGTGAGCTACTTTCCTGACTTAGTGACAACACCTTACTCGTAGTGCTTAGCTACAGGAGCTGCTGCTGAATCGAATCCCAATTATGCCGAATGACACGATGTCGACATCTAGCGCTACCGAGCCCCCGTGTAAGAGTTATTGGCTCACCTCTATGTTGTCTTTGCCATGCTTGCTTTCCGCCTCCTCCTCCGACAGGCCCACACAACCATACTCCAGAGGGGTGAAAACTGTTGTGGCTACCTGAAATATACACAGTAGCACATGGATGTACTAGCCCAGGGGTCGGCAACCCAAAATGTTGAAAGAGCCATATTGGACCAAAAATACAAAAACAAATCTGTCTGGAGCCGCAAAAAATTAAAAGCCATATTACATACAGATAGTGTGTCATGAGATATAAATTGAATTAAGATGACTTAAAGGAAACTAAATGAGCTCAAATATAGCTACAAATGAGGCATAATGATGCAATATGTACATATAGCTAGCCTAAATAGCATGTTAGCATCGATTAGCTTGAAGTCATGCAGTGACCAAATATGTCTGATTAGCACTCCACACAAGTCAATAACATCAACAAAACTCACCTTTGTGCATTAATGCACAACGTAAAAGTTTGGTGGACATAATGAGACAGAAAAAAAGTTATACAATTGAAAGTTATACATGTAAACAAACTAAAGGTGAGTTCAAGGACCGCCAAAATTAGTAGGACAAAGCGGTGCTCGCCAAATACTCGAATCAGTGAAGCATGTTTAATATAAACGGTGTGATTTATAACAATTAGGGAGGTTTGTGTCATGTTTGTCCTCCTACAGAAACCATATTAAAACAAAAACAAAACATTTTTTTCCCCTCATCTTTTTCAATTTTTCATACATTTATGAAAAAGCTCCATAGAGCCACTAGGGCGGCGCTAAAGAGCCGCATGCGGCTCTAGAGCCGCGGGTTGCCGACCCCTGTACTAGTCACTACTCACGCTGTAATAGTCAATCATTGAAAACACACTATTTTTTCAGACCATTTCTTTAAATTAGTATTAGGAATACAGTAATCACAAAACCCAAAAGCAGTGAAGTTGGCAAGTTGTGTAATTCGTAAATAAAAACAGAATACAATGATTTGCAAATCCTTTTCAACTTATATTCAATTGAATAGACTGCAAAGACAAGATATTTAATGTTGCAAATAATAACTTAGAATTTAATGGCAGCGACACATTGCAAAAAAGTTGGCACAGGGGCATTTTTACCACTGTGTTACATGGCCTTTCCTTTTAACAACACTCAGTAAACAACTGGGAACTGAAGAGACACATTTTTGAAGCTTTTCAGGCTAAATTATTTCCCATTCTTGCTTGATGTACAGCTTAAGTTGTCCAACAGTCTATGTTGTGGTATTTTAAGCTTCATAATGCGCCACACATTTTCAATGGGAGACAAGTCTGGACTACAGGCAGGCCAGTCTAGTACCCGCACTCTTTTACTATGAAGCCACGCTGATTTCACACGTGACTTGGCATTGTCTTGCTGAAATAAGCAGGGGCGTCCATGATAACATATGTTGCTCCAAAACCTGTATGTACCTTTCAGCATTAATGGTGCCTTCACAGGTGTGTAAGTTACCCATGTCCTGGGCACTAACACACCCCCATACCATCACACATGCTGGCTTTTACACTTTGCGCCTATTACAATCCGAATGGTTCTTTTCCTCAACGTCCACAGTTTCCAAAAACAACTTGAAATGTGGACTCGTCAGACCACGGAACACTTTTCCACTTTGCATCAGTCCATCTTAGATGAGCTCGGGCCCAGCGCCTCTGGGTGTTGTTGATAAATGGCGTTCGTTTTGCATAGTAGAGTTTTAACTTGCGCTTACAGATGTAGCGACCGACTGTAGTTACTGACAGTGGGTTTCTGAAGTGTTCCCTTGCCCATGTGGTGATATCCTTTACACACTGATGTCACTTTTTGATGCAGTACCGCCTGAGGGATCCAAGGTCACGGGCATTCAATGTTACGTGCAGTGATTTCTCCAGATTCTCCGAACCTTTTGATGATATTACGGAGCGTAGATGGGGAAATCCCTAAATTCCTTGCAATAGCTGGTTGAGAAATGTTGTTCTTAAACTGTTCGACAATTTGCTCACGCATTTGTCGACAAAGTGGTGACCCTCGCCCCATCCTTGTTTGTGAACGACTGAGCATTTCATGGAAGCTGCTTTTATACCCAATTATGGCACCCACCTGTTCCCAATTAGCCTGCACACCTGTGGGATGTTCCAAATAAGTGTTTGATGAGCATTCCTCAACTTTATCAGTATTTATTGCCACCTTTCCCAACTTCTTTGTCACGTGTTGCTGGCATCAAATTCTAAAGTTAATGATTATTTGCCCCAAAAAAAAAAAGTTTATCAGTTTGAACATCAAATATGTTGTCTTTGTAGCATATTCAACTGAATATGGGTTGAAAATGATTCGCAAATCATTGTATTCCGTTTATATTTACATATAACACAATTTCCCAACTCATATGGAAACGGGGTTTGTACATCTATACCTCACATTATGATGCAGTGCATTATACTTGCAGTTTCAATCACATAATTATCATTATGTACTGTTACAACAGATACCACTATCTAGGTGGATATCATCCCATGTGGAGTGTATTGTTCAGAAAAGGTAACAGATGTGCATATGTGTGTGTGACTCACATTGTCATAGTTCATGAGCGCCGTGCTCCGGCCGGCGAGTCTGCGGGCGAGGAGTTTCCCTGCTTTAATGGCCGTCGGGGTCAGTTCAGGGCGACCCTGAAAGAGCAGACATTATTTCAATGCAACTTCCCATTGTGAACTGTACATTTTAACTGTCTGACACGGACACATACTCCAGTCTTCTCCGAGGTTTACGGGTGTATTGTTCTGGATGTGAGCCAAAGCAAATAAAAATACAGACATTGATACACACACAGACACGCCTAAGTAGTGCAGGAAATAGTAGGGCTGCGGGGCAATTTGAAAGGCATGACTAAAACCTGTTGAATTTCCACTTCACATCCTGTTGTCCAAAACACCTTCGGCAACTTTGCACCTTTGCATGCATACTCACTCACATTTATCTACACTGCAAAAAGTGAAATCTAAATAAGATAAAATATCTCAAATAAGAGTGATATTTGCTTATTTTCTGTCTGATAAGATAATTCTTCTCACTAAGCAGATTTTATGTTAGAGTGTTTTACTTGTTTTAAGTGTTTTGGTCCTAAATGATCTCAGTAAGATATTACAGCTTGTTGCTGAGATGATGAGCTATATTGAGTAAAACATGCTTGAAACTAGAATATCAACTGTTGCAAAGCTGTGTCATCAACACTCACAAGTATAAAACTACTATTTAAACATTTAACATGTGACATTTCAAACAAATTTGAACAGAAACAGTTCATTCACAAATATATATATATATATATATATATATATATATATATATATATATATATATATATATATATATATATATATATATATATATATATATATATATATATATATATTAGGGCTGCAACTAACAACTAATTTGATAATCGATTAATCTGTCGATTATTACTTCGATTAATAATCGGATAAAAGAGACAAACTACATTTCTATCCTTTCCAGTATTTTATTGGAAAAAAAACAGCATACTGGCATAACACTTATTTTGATTATTGTTTCTCAGCTGTTTGTAAATGTTGCAGTTTTTAAATAAAGGTTACGGAGCCCCTAAAGGGACATGGGGGGGAAAAAAATATAAAAATCTTTTTTTTTTTCCATTTTTTAGACATGTACCTTGTGCGCACGAACTTTCGCGTGCACAAAAAAAAAAAAAAGTTATATTTTTTTATTTTTTTAAATGTTTTTTTTAAGACATGTATCTCGTGTACACAAGAAACTATTAAGAAACATGTCTAAAAAAAAATATATATATATATTTCTAATTTTTATTTTTTATGACTTTATAAAAAGTTTCTCGTGCGCATGAGATACATGTCTAAAAAAAATTAAAAAAAAAAAAAAAAAATTAAAAAAATAATTATGTCACTTTAGTAAAAGGTTTAGAAAAAATAAATAAAAACATTTAAAAAATAAAATAAAATAAAAGTAGCCTCTGCGCATGCGCATAGCATAGATCCAACGAATCAATGACTAAATTAATCGCCAACTATTTTTATAATCGATTTTAATCGATTAGTTGTTGCAGCCCTAATATATATATATATATATTCCTTGCGCACTAATGACTGAAAGAGCACGCACTTGGCGTGATGATGTCATGTTATCCATGGAAAAATGCATTTTTAGACAATATGATTTGCCTGAACGGCTCGTAGACCCCGAGAGTAACAAGCGGTTGCCTTGTTGCATTTCCATTAAGAACAATAAACTAGTTTTTAGTATAAGTTTGCTGGTTTCAAGAAATGTAATGCCGAGCGCATATCATTATGTCAACATAATGGGACTAGCATTTACTTCATTTAAGAATATTTTTCAACATATTGAGCAAAAAGGTCTCTTTTTTTTTTTTTCTACCAAGAAAAGTGCACTTGTTATTAGTGAGAATATACTTATTTAAAGGTATTTTTGGGTTAATTGAGGTTAGCTAATTTTACTTGATTTGGAAAGTCTTGACAAGCCGAATTTTCTTGTTCTATTGGCAGATAATTTTGCTTAGTTCAAATAAAATACCCCTCATTTTTGTATTTTTTTTCTTGTTTTTGAACACTGACTTTTTGCAGTGTATCGCTACAACTTGGGCAAGATATCGAACCATCCCCGCTTGAAAAAACAAACACCAGAAAAGCCTCCTGCTGCTGCTGTGACAAGATGACAGATAGATTGGGGGTGAAGCACAACTCATCAAAGCAAGCTGTCAGTCAAATGAGACTGTGTGTGTGTGTGTGTGTGTGTGTGTGTGTGTGTGTGTGTGTGTGTGTGTGTGTGTGTGTGTGTGTGTCATCATGAGTCCGGTGAGACAGGAAGGAAGCACACAGATGTTTGTGTTCAAAAAAGCCACACTGACATTACAGCTGCTGGAGTTAACCGGTATTTACACGGTGCAACTTGAATATAGTGCAACACTACTGTGAATGTTCTCAAAGAGGCCCACTCGGAAATGATAGCTGTCATGGAATAATTACACACACACACACACACACACACACACACACACACACACACACACACACACACACACACACACACACACACACACACACACACACACACACACACACACACACACACACACACACACACACACACACACACACACACACACACACACACACACACACACACACACACACTTAATGGGACAATCGTGTCCCATTAAACTTCCGACTTGGAGGTGAGATTACCTTATTGAGTAACAAAAACGCAGTTCAATGTCATATTTGTCTGTAAAATAAACGTAATACGTTTATAATTAATCTACGCACTTCTTTAATTTCATGTTACATATCAGAAAAACAATATATAGAGATAGGGAATGTTTGTTTATAAAGTGGAGCACTATGGAAACAAAGCTTTTTGTGCCACCCATTTGCCTTTTTAAAGCATTACATGTAGAAATGTCCGATAATGGCTTTTTTTTCCGATATCCGATATTGTCCAACTCTTAATTACCGATTCCGATATCAACCGATACCGATATATACAGTCGTGGAATTAGATTTTTAGATTTAGATTTATTGGTCCCCGTTGGGGAAATTCATTTTCACTGCCGTACATTTAAACAATAGACATTACACATCACAAAACAAAAATAACAAAAAGACATCATACATGACCAACACATTTACGGGCTAAATTAAAAAAATATGTGTTAAATAATTAACACATTATTATGCCTAATTTTGTTGTGATACACTACAGTGAGTAAGCCCGCCGCCGCATCTAAGTTAGCTTCTGCTTTTTTAGCTTCGCCAAGCTGAATATTATTAATCGTGTATTTACATGTTCATGGTTTAATAGTATTTTTGATCTTCTGTCTATCCATCCAGTCAGGGTTTTTTTTAATTTAGTTTCTATCTGCACTTGAGACTGCTATGCTATCACGTTGGCTACGTTGCTAGGTTAGCTTCTATTTTTTTTTAGCTTCGCAAAGCTGAATATTATTAATCGTGTATTTACATGTTCATGGTTTAATAGTATTTTTGATCTTCTGTCTATCCATCCAGTCAGGGTTTTTTTTTATTTAGTTTCTATCTGCATTTGAGACTGATGCTATCACGTTGGCTACGTTGCTAGGTTAGCTTCTATTTTTTTAGCTTCGCAAAGCTGAATATTATTAATCGTGTATTTACATGTTCATGGGTTAATAGTATTTTTGATCTTCTGTCTATCCATCCAGTCAGGGTTTTTTTTAATTTAGTTTCTATCTGCATTTGAGACTGCTATGCTATCACGTTGGCTACGTTGCTAGGTTAGCTTCTATTTTTTTAGCTTCGCAAAGCTGAATATTATTAATAGTGTATTTACATGTTCAGTCACTGTGAATGTCCATTTCGCGTTCTCGACTCTCATTTTCAAGAGGATATAGTATCTGAGGTGGTTTAAAATACAAATCTGTGATCCACAATAGAAAAAGGAGAAAGTGTGGAATCCAATGAGCCAGCTTGTACCTAAGTTACGGTCAGAGCGAAAAAAGATACGTCCATCACTGCCTCTCAAGTCCTTCACTGTAACGTTCCTCATCTACGAATCTTTCATCCTCGCTTAAATTAATGGTGTAATCGTCACTTTCTCGGTCCGAATCTCTCTCGCTCCATTGTAAACAACGGGGAATTGTGAGGAATACTAGCTCCTGTGACGTCACGCTACTTCCGGTACAGGCAAGGCTTTTTTTATCAGCGAGCAAAAGTTGCGAACTTTATCGTCGATTTTCTCTACTAAATCCTTTCAGCAAAAATATGGCAATATCGCGAAATGATCAAGTATGACACATAGAATGGATCTGCTATCCCCGTTTGAATAAAACATTTTCATTTCAGTAGGCCTTTAACCCTGAACGTACATTGAAAATACACGCAACCCTAACTCAAAATGCCGGACATTTGAGGCATTTAAGAAACTCCGCCCTGACAGCTCCGCAAAAGAGGACATGTCCGGTGAAAAGAGGACGTATGGTCAGTCTATCCTAGCGTTAGCTGCTAGCATGCCGTGTGTTGTGCCTCGGTGTGCATTGTTTACACAACATGTGTGACGCTACTTAATATGTCCGTGTGGAAACTCGTTCGGTACACCTCCGAACCGAACCGGAACCCCTGTACCGAAACGGTTCGATACAAATACACGTACCGTTACACACCTAGTTCATCATGTCTGTTAATTCTCAAACAAAGAATTACTCTGATATGTGGGCATCCAGGACTAATTTACATATATAATGCATCATACAAATAAGATTTCCCCCTCGTATTGCTGCTGTTGTTATCTGATGTGTCAGGAATGCCTACCTGGCTTATGTCACCTAAAGCAAAGATGTATGGCACAGTGGTAGACTCATCAACGCACACAATTATTTTGCCCGTCTTCTTGTTGAGTTGTACTTGGAGCTTGTTGAGACCCAGAGCTTTAGTTTCTGGAGCTCGACCTGCAGTCCAAAAATCAGATGAAAACAATGACATGATAAATGATGCGTAATGATACATTATTACTAGAGATGTCCGATAATATCGGTCTGCCGATATTATCGGCCGATAAATGCGTTAAAATGTAATATCGGAAATTATCGGTATCGGTTTTTTTATTATCAGTATCGTTTTTTTGTTTTGTTTTTGTTTTTTTGTTTTTTTTATTAAATCCACATAAAAAACACAAGATACACTTACAATTAGTGCACCAACCCAAAAAACCTCCCTCCCCCATTTACACTCATTCACACAAAAGGGTTGTTTATTTCTGTTATTAATATTCTGGTTCCTACATTATATATCAATATATATCAATACAGTCTGCAAGGGATACAGTCCGTAAGCACACATGATTGTGCGTGCTGCTGGTCCACTAATAATACTAACCTTTAACAGTTAATTTTACAAATTTTCATTCATTACTAGTTTCTATGTAACTGTTTTTATATTGTTTTACTTTCTTTTATATTCAAGAAAATGTTTTTAATTTATTTATCTTATTTTATTTGATTCTTTTTTTAAAAAGTACCTTATCTTCACCATACCTGGTTGTCCAAATTAGGCATAATAATGTGTTAATTCCACGACTGTATATATCGGTTGATATCGGTATCGGTTGATATCGGTATCGGTAATTAAAGAGTTGGACAATATCGGCATATCGGATATCGGCAAAAAGCCATTATCGGACATCCCTAATTATTACAATTATTTATTAACAATTTGGTCTTCCCGACTGAACCCATTCGACTGATCTACTTTGGACTGTTTCGTCAAGGTACATTAAAATCTAAACAGTTAAATAATTGTAATTGTCATTCATAGAAAGTACATGCACATGCAAATTAGACCATGATGTCATCGAGCACCCACCTTCACTCTAGTGCAGACCTGGGCAAATTAAGGCCCGGGGGCCACATGCGGCCTGTTGAGCTTTTCAATCAGGCCCGCCGGACATTCCTAAATAATCGTTTTAGATCTTTAAGATGTAAAGTGTAGCTGTCATTATGATGTGCAGTGATGTTTTCTAATGACCGTAATACTTCAACTATACCAAGTCTTTCAATGCTTGGAATCTGCATGATATACTAGTTCAGGGGTCACCAACGCAGTGCCCGCGGGCACCAGGTCGCCCGTAAGGACCAGATGAGTAGCCCGCTGGCCTGTTCTAAAAATAGCTCAAATAGCAGCACTTACCAGTGAGCTGCCTCTATTTTTTAAATGTTATTTATTTACTAGCAAGCTGGTTTCGCTTTGCCCGACATTTTTGATTCTAAGAGAGACAAAACTCAAATAGAATTTGAAAATCCAAGGAAATATTTTAAAGACTTGGTCTTCACTTGTTTAAATAAATTCATTATTTTTTTACTTGGCTTCTTATAACTTTCAGAAAGACAATTTTAGAGAAAAAATACAACCTTAAAAATGATTTTAGGATTTTTAAACACATATACCTTTTTACCTTTTAAATTCCTTCCTCTTCTTTCCTGACAATTTAAATCAATGTTCAAGTAAATTTATTTTTTTTATTGTAAAGAATAATAAATGCATTTTAATTTAATTGTAGAATCAAATTTAAATCTTATTTCAAAATCTTTTGAATTTCTTTTAAAATTTTTGTTCTGGAAAATCTAGAAGAAATAATGATTTGTCTTTGTTATAAATATAGCTTGGTCCAATTTTGTATATATTCTAACAAAGTGCAGATTGGATTTTAACCTATTTAAAACATGTCATCAAAATTCTAAAATTAATCTTAATCAGGAAAAATTACTAATGATGTTCCATAAATTCTTTTTTTAATTTTTTCAAAAAGATTCAAATTAGCTAGTTTTTCTCTTCTTTTTTTCGGTTGAATTTTGAATTTTAAAGAGTCGAAATTGAAGATAAACTTTGTTTCAAAATTTAATTGTCATTTTTTTCGTGTTTTCTCCTCTTTTAAACCGTTCAATTAAGTGTAAATATCATTCATTATTAATAATAACATAGAGTTAAAGGTAAATTGAGCAAATTGGCTATTTCTGGCAATTTATTTAAGTGTGTATCAAACTGGTAGCCCTTCGCATTAATCAGTACCCAAGAAGTAGCTCTTGGTTTCAAAAAAGGTTGGTGACCCCTGGACTAGTTACTATGGTCATCTAATTAGTTACTATGGTCATCTAATTAGTTACTATGGTCACTATGAGATATCTCAGATTGTAGGTGGGTTTTTTTTTTTACCCATTGCGTTCATATTTCACTATGTTTGTTGCATTTTGGTTGTGTTTCGGTTGATTGTGAAATATGTTGTCAATATTCAGTGTTTTATCCTTCATAGTTAATATTGTAATTCACACATTCTTTATTTTCATGTACACTACCGTTCAAATGTTTGGGGTCACATTGAAATGTCCTTATTTTTGAAGGAAAAGCACTGTACTTTTCAATGAAGATAACTTTAAACTAGTCTTAACTTTAAAGAAATACACTCTATACATTGCTAATGTGGTAAATGACTATTCTAGCTGCAAATGTCTGCTTTTTGGTGCAATATCTACATAGGTGTATTAGAGGCCCATTTCCAGCAACTATCACTCCAGTGTTCTAATGGTACAATGTGTTTGCTCATTGGCTCAGAAGGCTAATTGATGATTAGAAAACCCTTGTGCAATCATGTTCACACATCTGAAAACACTTTAGCTCGTTACAGAAGCTACAAAACTGACCTTCCTTTGAGCAGATTGAGTTTCTGGAGCATCACATTTGTGGGGTCAATTAAACGCTCAAAATGGCCAGAAAAAGAGAATATATATATATATATATATATATATATATATATATATATATATATATATATATATATATATATATATATATATATATATATATATATATATATATATATGAAATACTTGAGTTGGTGAATTCTAGCTTAAATATATTCCCCCTTAACTACACCCCCAACCCCCACCTTCCGGTATCGGAGGTCTCAAGGTTGGCAAGTATGGCTATACAAGTTACGGTCATTTAAAAATATATAAATTTGGTCATTTTGTTACCCAAATGACTGTTGATTTGTTGATCAAATATTGTATTGTTGTTGTAGTCATGATCATAACGGTAAACTTGCATGAAAACAACTGCACCATTAAAGACAGCTGAGCCCTCATCTGAAGGGGGAATACCATGATGTCATTTGTGACACTTCCTCGGGGACAGTCGACTGAAGCTGTCAACAAGGAATCTCCGCGGCGATGCCGGATTGACCCCCGCCGCCCCCCACCCCTCATAAGCAGTCTGGGCAGCATAATAAACACCCGGCCGTGAGGTACACATGTAGATGCTATCGGAAAGCAAAAAATAACAAACCCCCGAGACCCTTTTTCCTGGCTGGAGCCAAAGAACAACGTTCTCCCCCAGACTGGGAGACAACAGGGATCTGTCTACTCCACAACATGGGTGGTTGGAGGGGAAAAGAAAAGAAGGAAAAGAAGGGAAGTTTGGCAGCAAGACACTTTCCCAAAATATGCAACTTCCAAATATTTTCCTGACTCGCGCAGTTAGGAGCACGCTGGGAAACTGGTGCCTTTCAAACATGGGTCATTATTTATAGGTTGCATACTGCAAAAAGTCAGTGTTCAAAAACGAGAAAAGAAATACAAAAATGAGGGGTATTTTACTTGAACTAAGCAAAATTATCTGCCAATAGAACAAGAAAATTCGGCTTGTCAAGACTTTCCAAAACAAGTAAAATTAGCTAACTTCAATGAACCCAAAAATACCTTAAAATAAGTATATTCTCACTAATAACAATCTTTTCTTGGTAAAAAAAAAAAAAAAAAGCCACATTTTCTTGTTCTACTGGCAGATAATTTTGCTTAGTTCAAATAAAATACCCCTCACTTTTGTATTTTTTGTTCTTGTTTTAGAACACTGACTTTTTGCAGTGTAACAAGCGGTTGCCTTGCTGCCTTTCCATTAAGAACAATACATTAGTTTTTATTAGGGGTGTCCGATAATGGCTTTTTTGCCGATATCCGATATTCCGACTCTTAATTACCGATATCAACCGATACTGATATATACAGTCGTGGAATTAACACATTATTATGCCTAATTTGGACAACCAGGTATGGTGAAGATAAGGTGTTTTAAAAAAAATAATAATAAAATAAGATAAATAAATTAAAAACATTTTCTTGAATAAAAAACAAAGTAAAACAATATAAAAACAGTTACATAGAAACTAGTAATTAATGAAAATGAGTAAAATTAACTATTAGAGGTCAGTACTATTAGTGGACAATCATGTGTGCTTACGGACTGTATCCCTTGCAGACTGTATTGATATATATTGATATATAATGTAGGAACCAGAATATTAATAACAGAAAGAAACAACCCTTTTGTGTGAATGAGTGTAAATGGGGGAGGGAGGTTTTTTGGGTTGGTGCACTAATTGTAAGTGTATCTTGTGTTTTTTATGTTGATTTAATAAAAAATAAAATAAATAAAATAAAATAAAATGAAATAAAAAAATAAAAAAACGATACCGATAATTTCCGATATTAAATTTTAAAGCATTTATCGGCCGACATACATCTCTAGTTTTTAGTATAAGTTTGCTAGGTTCAAGAAATGTAATGCCGAGCGCATATCATTATGTCAAGATAATGGCACTAGCATTTACTTCATTTAAGAATATTTTTTCAACATATTGAGCATAAAGGTCTCTTTTTTTTTTTCTACCAAGAAAAGTGCACTTGTTATTAGTGAGAATATACTTATTTTAAGCTATTTTTGGGTTCATTGAGGTTAGCTAATTTTGCTTGTTTTGGAAAGTCTTGACAAGGCAAATTTTCTTGTTCTATTGGCAGATAATTTTGCTTAGTTCAAATAAAATACCCCTCATTTTTGTATTTTTTTGTTCTTGTTTTTGAACACTGACTTTTTGCAGTGCAGTGGGCCTTCCTGCCAGAAGTGACCACATTGTGTGCCGAGGACACAACAACGATAAGCGACTTGGTTAGAGTGCATGCGGACGCGAGGCCACACACACGTACACGTACACACCGACACACAACTGAACAATGCCTGTTGTGACATTTGAAGGAAGCTTCCAGACGGCTAGGCTAATTAGCCACAACAAGCCTTTATCTGGAAAAATCAAATGCGGCGCTTATCTGATCAATTAAAAAGAACAAAGACACGGTGGAAACTGAGATATGTTTTGCTTGGAGGGAGCCGTTACTACACCGTGCCAAAAAAGATTTACGATGTGTATCAACAAGACCTTAATACGCTTTCAGGCAGTTTTTTTCCCGTTCCGCTTATGTTTAGGGTCAAGGCAAGTCTACCATCTAAAGACGGGCGAAAAGAGGACTTGACTCTGGACTGGTCGGCAGTCAATCACAGAGCACACATACAGTCCCTGGCAAAAAATGATGGAATCGCCAAACTTGGAGGACATTATTTCAGTTTTTAGTACAAAAAAAGCAGATAACTAACACGAGAACAAAACTATAGTCATTTCAAATGCAAGGATGTGAGTATCCTTTGAGGAAAAAAAAAATACAAAGTGCTTCCACGCAAACACGAAAGAAATTGTTAAAAATCAAGACTACATTTCCTGTAATCAGCTGCCTTTCTGCACAATATTTTACCTTCTACCAACCCCTTTTGGCTGTCTTTTCGACATTATTTCCGGAAAACCAAAACGCTCTCCCTGACCACCTGAGGGCACCACAGACTGTGGATGCTTTTAAAAAAGGCTTAAAACCCCTTCTTTAAAAAAAAAAATTAAAAAAAAGCCTTTTTTTAGATATATGCATACTAGTTCTAGCTATTTGGCTGTTCTTGTTTTTATTTTTATTTATTTTTTATTCTTATTTATTTATTTTTTTAATACACTGTAGCAATTTGAGGTTGTTTACTCGATGTAAAGTGCTTTTTTAAAATTTATTATAATTATTATTATTATTGTCCTGAGTGAGTGGAATGTTTTGATGGTGGAGTGGTTGGAATTGGTTAAAAAATGCCAACCGTGATACAGAAAGAACAAAAAGGGTGAAAATAGGGCTTTTGGAAAACCAGGAATTCTGGCAATTTTTTGCACTTAGGGATGGAAGGTCACGGGCTCAGCTGCTTACGTGCAGTGATTTCTCCAGATTATCTGAACCCTTTGATGATATTACGGAGCGTAGATGGTGAAATCCCTAAATTCCTTGCAATAGCTGGTTGAGAAAGGTTTTTCTTAAACCGTTCAACAATTTGCTCCCGCATTTGTTGACAAAGTGGTGACCCTCGCCCCATCCTTGTTTGTGAATGACTGAGCATTTCATGGAATCTACTTTTATACCCAATCATGGCACCCACCTGTTCCCAATTTGCCTGTTCACCTGTGGGATGTTCCAAATAAGTGTTTGATGAGCATTCCTCAACTTTACCAGTATTTATTGCCACCTTTCCCAACTTCTTTGTCACGTGTTGCTGGCATCAAATTCTAAAGTGAATGATTATTTGCAAAAAAAAAAAAGTTTATGAGTTTGAACATCAAATATGTTGTCTTTGTAGCATATTCAACTGAATATGGGTTGAAAATGACTTGCAAATCATTGTATTCCGTTTATATTTACATCTAACACAATTACTAACTCATATGGAAACGGGGCTTGTATTTGGATTTGTCATTACAACACTATTCAGATCTTCACTACAAAGGATCTTTTTGTGCGTTTTTGTTATCGTTAATCTAAAAAATAAATACTTTGAACTTCAGCTTTTCAGTACACAGCTTTAGTTTTATTCATTTAAATAACATCCTTGAGTACCGTAGTGTCCATTGAGGCGGAAAAGTCATGTCCACCGTCTGCCGTGTCCACGGGAAGTGGAAATGTTCTGTTTCCTGGTGTATTTCTGCGGTCACACCTGGACAGGGCCTTTAATAACTCCACAGAGGCCCGGACCCCGCCTGGCCTCGAGTGTAAGGTCACAGTTAAGGGAAGTGGCCTCGTACTCACAACTCCTGCATGCAGGGATCAAAGAGCCAGAGCCGGGTTCGAACTGTTTTTCTCACTGATGAGAATGGGAACAAAAGCTGGGATGGGCGGATCTAGTAAACGGACTTTTAGACCATTCGCAAGTTGGTAACATACAGAGTTACTGCATGAACAAATGTATAGGAACAGTCTACAGAATTGGAAATAAAATGTATAAATACATGATACAACTAATATAAATGTATTTTTATTGAGCAAAGTGTCCTGCACATTTAAGATAAGCTAAACTACTTTGAACACTGGAAAAATAGCATTTGTTGCATGTTCCGGCTTCCTAAATGTAGACTTTCCCATAAAACCTTAAATCTTTTAAAAATGTATTTCTTTTCATAGCTGTAAAAGTGAACATTCATGCGTTTAATCACGAAACATTATGTCATTATTCATGTATAAACGCAGATTAATTGCACCATTTATTTTGAGCGCATATGCTCCTTTACCTTGGTTGACTGAAAGACGAAGCAGGTTGTTATAGGGCAGGGGTCGGCAACCTTTACCACTCAAAGAGCCATTTTGGCAAGTTTCACAAATTAAAGAAAATAATGGGAGCCACAAAAAAAAATGTTTTAAATCAAAATGAAAAACACAGCATACAAAGCTTAAATTGCTTTGTGCTATTGTTAACCAGGGGTCTCTGACACACGCACCGGCACGCACTTTAATATGGAAATTTGATGTCAATGCGGCCCGCGAGTTTTGAATGAATGGCGCTTGATAGCGTCATACTTGCCAACCCTCTCATTATTTCCGGGAGACTCCACAATATCAGAGCGTGATGGCTCCGTTTTGGCGCCCTCTACAGTCTGCCCAAACAGTGTACCTGCTCGACCACATGTAGAATACGGCTTCAGCTTGCTCACGTAAGTGACAGCAAGGCGTACTAGCTCAGCAGCCACACAGCTTACACTGACGGTAGCCGTACCGTATAAAACAACTTTAACACTGTTACGTTACAAATATGCGCCACACTTTGAACCCACACCAAAAAAGAATGACAAACACATTTCTGGAGAACATCTGCACTGTAACACAACATAAACACAACACAACAAATACCCAGAATCCCATGCAGCACTAACTCTTCCGCTCAACCGACGCACGGAGGGGGGGGGGGGGGGGGGGGGTTGATGTGTGGGGGGGTTTGGTGGTAGCGGGGGTGTATAATCTAGACCGGAAGAGTAAGGGCTGCATGGGATTCTGGGTATTGGTTGTGTTGTGTTTATGTTGTGTTACGGTGGGATGTTCTCCAGAAATTTGTTTTTCATTCTTTTTTGGTGTGGGTTCAAAGTGTGGCGCATATTTGTAACGTAACAGTGTTAAAGTTGTTTTATACGGTACGGCTACCGTCAGTGTAAGGTGTGTGGCTGATGACTAAGTATGCTTTGCTGTCTCCTACGTGCGCAAGTAAAAGCTACATACAACATGTGGCCGGGCTGACACGCTGTGTGTAAATGCCATAGAGGACAATTACTGCAGTGCAATTAGGGCACGCCCCTAATCTAGTCATTAGAGTGAAAATAGGATTATATTTTCCCTGGGAGTTATCTAGGAGAGGCACTGAGATCCATAAGTCTCCTGGGAAAATCGGGGGGGTCGGCAAGTATGCAGCTGAGCCGCATCAGAGTGGTCAAAGAGCCGCATGTGGCTCCGGAGCCGCGGGTTGCCGACCCCTGGTGTAGGGTCAGTGATCAGGTCACTGCATATGTTAGTTAAAGTTAAAGTACCCATGATTGTCACACACACACACACTAGGTGTGGCGAAATTATTCTCTGCATTTGACCCATCACCCTTGATCACCCCCTGGGAGGTGAGGGGAGCAGTGGGCAGCAGCGGTGGCCGCGCCCGGGAATCATTTTTGGTGATTTAACCCCCAATTCCAACCCTTGATGCTGAGTGCCAAACAGGGAGGTAATGGCTCCCATTTTTATAGTGCGAAGATGAGTGAGGAGACTCCAACTGGTGTGCTCGCTGGGAAATTTCACTTAAAATGCACCCAGACGGGACTTAATGTAAAACTGTTTTGAGAAAATAAACAACTAATTCTAGAATTTTTTTTTTTTTTAAATGATCCTGTATGACATTCTCACAATAAAATTCCATTTGTGTCCAAATATTGGGGTCTTTTTAAATTTTGCATACAAGTAATTTACTGTGATTAATCACAAATAATCTGATTAAAATATTTTAATCCGTTATTATACATACACTACCGTTCAAAAGTTTGGGGTTACCCAAACAATTTTGTGGAATAGCCTTCATTTCTAAGAACAAGAATAGACTGTCGAGTTTCAGATGAAAGTTCTCTTTTTCTGGCCATTTTGAGCGTTTAATTGACCCCACAAATGTGATGCTCCAGAAACTCAATCTGCTCAAAGTTTCAGTTTTGTAGCTTCTTTAACGAGCTAAACTGTTTTCAGATGCGTGAACATGATTGCACAAGGGTTTTCTAATCATCAATTAGCCTTCTGAGCCAATGAGCAAACACATTGTACCATTAGAACACTGGAGTGATAGTTGCTGGAAATGGGCCTCTATACACCTATGTAGATATTGCACCAAAAACCAGACATTTGCAGCTAGAATAGTCATTTACCACATTAGCAATGTATAGAGTGTATTTCTTTCAAGTTAAGACTAGTTTAAAGTTATCTTCATTGAAAAGTAGAGTGCTTTTCCTTCAAAAATAAGGACATTTCAATGTGACCCCAAACTTTTGAACGGTAGTGTAGTTCATGCACATTCAGATAAATTCCTCAAAATTACAATTAAAAAAATGTTGGCCGGGCTGTATATATGCGCACTAATTGACTGAAAGAGCACGCACTTGGCGCGATGATGTCATGTTAACTATGGAAAAATGCATTTTCAGACAATATGATTTGCCTGAGCGGCTAGGAGACCCCGAGAGTAACAAGCGCTTGCCTTGTTGCCTTTCCATTAAGAACAATAAATTAGTTTTTAGTATAAGTTTGCTGGTTTCACGAAATGTAATGCCGAGCGCATATCATTATGTCAGGATAATGGCACTAGCATTTATTTCATTTAAGAATATTTTTAGCAAAAAGGTCTCTTTTTTTTCTACGAAGAAAAGTGCACTTGTTATTAGTGCGAATATACTTATTTTAAGGTATTTTTGGGTTCATTGAGGTTAGCTAATTTTACTTGTTTTGGAAAGTCTTGACAAGCCGAATTTTCTTGTTCTATTGGCAGATAATTTTGCTTAGTTCAAATAAAATACCCCTAATCTTTGTTGTTTTTTTTTTCTTGTTTTTGAACACTGACTTTTTGCAGTGAAGATAAACACGGGCATCGTCTTAAATAAATCAAATCTCGGTGCATTGTGAAACACGTTGTTTGTCTTTGTGACTCTTTTTGATTTTGCAGTGTTTAAAACTCAGATAAAAGCAGAAAATACATCTCGTGTTTTTACAGCATTTCATGCATGTGACAATACTCGGGTGTTTTCAACAGTAATTGCAAATATTCGCACCGACAGTCTCACGCGAAGACGATGTGGGAATTCAGTCACAGGAGGAAATGGCAAACGTCATTTCAGCTGTAGGGTCACGCACATCCTTGTTGCTGTCACACGCATAAGCGCGAGCATTCTCTCACTACACACGCAAACACACACACAGACACACAGAAACGTAACTGGAAAAGTGTTGGCAGTTTTGAGGAAAATCACACACTGCAAAAAGTCAGTGTTCAAAAACAAGCAAAAAAAATACGAAAAATGAGGGGTATTTTATTTGAACTAAGCAAAATGATCTGCCAATAGAACAAGAAAATTCGGCTTGTCAAGAATTTCCAAAACAAGTCAAATTAGCTCACCTCAATGAACCCAAAAATACCTTAAAATAACTATATTCTCACTAATAACAAGTGCACTTTTCTTGGTAGAAAAAAAAAAAAAGAGACCTTTTTGCTCAATATCCGGACAACCAGTGTCCTCTACAGTAGACATGTATTTTGTCAAAGTTACAGAGGTTTTTTTTTTTGGCGAAGAAGCTAGTCAAAGATCATCTATGACAGCACTCTCGTGTTTTTAAGAATCTGCTGCAAAAATGTGAGTCTCTTACATGTTTTTTTTGTTTTTTTGACTGAACCTGCAGGCCACCAGTTGAATAGCCCACGTAATGAAATAGAGTGGACCTAAAATGGAACCTTGAGGGACACCACCAGTATAACTAAATAAGTTGAACAAAGGACTACACCGCAAAAAGTCAGTGTTAAAAAACAAGAAAAAAAATACAAAATTTAGGGGTATTTTATTTGAACTAAGCAAAATTATCTGCCAATAGAACAAGAACATTTGGCTTGTCAAGACTTTCCAAAACAAGTCAAATTAGCTAACCTCAATGAACCCAAAAATAGCTTAAAATAAGTATATTCTCACTAATAACAAGTGCACTTTTCTTGGTAGAAAAAAAAAACAGACCTTTTTGCTCAATATCCGGACAACCAGTGTCCTCTACAGTAGACATGTATTTTTTTTTGCGAAGAAGCTAGTCAAAGATCATGTATGACAGCACTCTCGTGTTTTTAAGAATCTGCTGCAAAAATGTGAGTCTCTTACATGTTTTTTTTGTTTCTAACTGAACCTGCAGGCCACCAGTTGAATAGCCCACGTAATGAAATAGAGTGGACCTCAAATGGAACCTTGAGGAACACCACCAGTATAACTAAATAAGTTGAACAAAGGACTACACTGCAAAAAAGCAGTGTTCAAAAACAAGAAAATTTAAAAAAAAAATTTAGGGGTATTTTATTTGAACTAAGCAACATTTTCTGCCAATAGAACAAGAACATTTGGCTTGTCAAGACTTTCCAAAACAAGTAAAATTAGCTAACCTCAATGAACCCAAAAATAGCTTAAAATAAGTATATTCTCACTAATAACAAGTGCACTTTTCTTGGTAGGAAAAAAAAAGAGACCTTTTTGCTCAATATCCGGACAACCAGTGTCCTCTACAGTAGACATGTATTTTGTCAAAGTTACAGAGGTTGTTTTTTTTTTGCGAAGAAGCTAGTCAAAGATCATGTATGACGGCACTCTCGTGTTTTTAAGAATCTTCTGCAAAAATGTGAGTCTCTTACATGTTTTTTTTTTTTTTAGACTGAACCTGCAGGCCACCAGTTGAATAGCCCACGTAATGAAATAGAGTGGACCTAAAATGGAACCTTGAGGAACACCACCAGTATAACTAAATGAGTTGAACAAAGGACTACACTGCAAAAAAGCAGTGTTCAAAAACAAGAAAAAAATTTAATAAAATTTAAGGGTATTTTATTTGAACTAAGCAAAATTATCTGCCAATAGAACAAGAAAATTCGGCTTGTCAAGACTTTCCAAAACAAGTAAAATTAGCTAACTTCAATGAACCCAAAAATACCTTAAAATAAGTATATTCTCACTAATAACAAGTGCACTTTTCTTGGTAGAAAAAAAAAAAAGACCTTTTTGCTCAATATCCGGACAACCAGTGTAGACATGTATTTTGTCAAAGTTACAGAGGTTTTTTTTTTTTGCGAAGAAGCTAGTCAAAGATCATCTATGACGGCACTCTCGTGTTTTTAAGAATCTGCTGCAAAAATGTGAGTCTCTTACATGTTTTTTTTTTTTTTTTGGACTGAACCTGCTGGCCACCAGTTGAATAGCACCACGTAATGAAATAGAGTGGACCTAAAATGGAACCTTGAGGAACACCACCAGTATAACTAAATACGTTGAACAAAGGACTACACCGCAAAAAATCAGTGTTCAAAAACAATTTTAAAAAATTACTAAATTTAGGGGTATTTTAATTTGAACTAAGCAAAATTATCTGCCAATAGAACAAGAACATTTGACATGTCAAGACTTTCCAAAACAAGTCAAATTAGCTAACCTCAATGCACCCAAAAATAGCTTAAAATAAGAATATTCTCACTAATAACAAGTGCACTTTTCTTGGTAGAAAAAAAAGAGACCTTTTTGCTCAATATCCGGACATACAGTGTAGACATGTATTTTGTCAAAGTTACAGAGATTTTTGTTTTTTTTGCGAAGAAGCTAGTCAAAGATCATGTATGACGGCACTCTCGTGTTTTTAAGAATCTGCTGCAAAAATGTGAGTCTCTTACATGTTTTTTTTTTTTTTTGACTGAACCTGCTGGCCACCAGTTGAATAGCCCACGTAATGAAATAGAGTGGACCTAAAATGGAACCTTGAGGAACACCACCAGTATAACTAAATGAGTTGAACAAAGGACTACACTGCAAAAAAGCAGTGTTCAAAAACAAGAATTTAAAAAAAAAAAAATTAGGGGTATTTTATTTGAACTAAGCAACATTATCTGCCAATAGAACAAGAAAATTCGGCTTGTCAAGACTTTCCAAAACAAGTCAAATTAGCTAACCTCAATGAACCCAAAAATAGCTTAAAATAAGAATATTCTCACTAATAACAAGTGCACTTTTCTTGGTAGAAAAAAAAAAAAAAAACCTTTTTGCTCAGAATCCAACAACCAATGTCCTCTACAGTAGACATGTATTTTGTCAAAGTTACAGAGGTTTTTTGTTTTTTTTTGTGAAGAAGCTAGTCAAAGATCATCTATGACAGCACTCTCGTGTTTTTAAGAATCTGCTGCAAAAATGTGAGTCTCTTACATGTTTTAGTTTTTTTTAACTGAACCTGCAGTCCACCAGTTCATGTTCGAAATAAACTCAAACTCAACTCAACTGAACCAGTTGAATAGCCCACGTAATGAAATAGAGTGGACCTAAAATGGAACCTTGAGGAACACCACCAGTATAACTAAATACGTTGAACAAAGGACTACACCGCAAAAATCAGTGTTCAAAAAAGAAAATTTGGCTTGTCAAGACTTTCCAAAACAAGTAAAATTACAAAGGAACTTGCGGTCCCTAATTAGCTAACCTCAATGAACCCAAAAATACCTTAAAATAAGTATATTCTCACTAATAACAAGTGCACTTTTCTTGGTACAAAAAAACCCCCTTTTTGCTCAATATGTTGAAAAATATTCTTAAATTAAGTAAATGCTAGTGCCATTATCTTGACATAATGATATGCGCTCGGCATCGTGATTTTTTTTTTTCATGCTTGAAGTAAGAAATTATGACTTTAAAAAAGTAGTTTTATACTTGTGAGTGTTGATGACACAGCTTTGCAACAGTTGCTATTCTAGTTTCAAGCATGTTTTACTCAATATAGGTCATAACCTGCTGTCCAACCTCCGAGGACAAAGCTACGAGCTATGGGAGACCGGGCTTTCTGCTCTCCCTGACCACCTGAGGGCACCACAGACTGTGGATGCTTTTAAAAAAAGGCTTAAAAACCCTTCTTTTTTAAAAAGCCTTTTTATACATATATGCATACTAGTTCTAGCTATTAGGCTGTTCTAGTTTTTATTTGTATTTATTTTTTTATTATCTTTTTATTATTTTTTCAAAACACTGTAGCACTTTGAGGCTGTTTGCTCTAAAGTGCTTGCTACAAATACAATCAATTATTATTATTATTGTTATACAATCTCAGCAACAAGCTGTAATATCTTACTGAGATCATTTAGGACCAAAACACTTAAAACAAGTAAAACACTAACATAAAATCTGCATAATGAGAAGAATTATCTTATCAGACAGAAACTAAGCAAATATCACCCTTATTTGAGATATTTCATCTTACTTAAATTTCAGTTTTTGCAGTGTGTTGTTCTTCACTAGGCTGTCAGAGATGTTAAATGGTAGATACAAAAAAAAGGCGAGAAATGGATTAGAGGGGTTGGCACTGTAGCACTGGCACGCAAAAAAAGCAGCCGGCAGGGTTAGCAGTGACAGATGCAGGTTGGTTTCCGCAATGTTGGCATTAGCAGGAAGAGCCGGGGAGGTAGAACAAAGGGGGGAATATGGTGACCCTGTGTTTGGGTGCATCCTGCCTGGTCTGGCCTCTCTCCACCCAGAAAAGCCAGTGAGCTATTGCTAGGTGATTAACATTTCCCCTGGCCATCTCTCCATCACTCAGGCTTTATTACTTTGTTTTCAACCTTGATTCCTATGCTATCTGCTGACAATGCACTCTATTGAGGATGACAATGAAGATGGATGATAGCGACGGGGGGGTTGATCTTTTAGATGGTTCTGCTAGTAGATCACAGGGAAATAACAAGATGGCCCGTGACATACACTGCTCCAGAAATGTTAGGGATAGTCTGTTTCCGGGTGACATTTTTAAACTTCAAGCCCCTCCCGACCGATTTTAAATATTATTTTTAAAGATGTCCGATAATACTGGACTGCCGATAAATGCTTTAAAATGTAATATCGGAAATTATCAGCATCGGTTTCAAAAAGTAAAATGTGTGACTTTTTAAAACGCCGCTGTGTACACGGACGTAGGGAGAAGTACAGAGCGCCAATAAACCTTAAAGGCCCTGCCTTTGCGTGCCGGCCCAATCACATAATATCTACGGCTTTTTTTTTTTTTTTTTTTTTTTTGAGTTTGAGTTTGAGTTTATTTCGAACATGCAAGCATACAACATGATACATCACAATTTCCAGTTTCTCTTTTCAACATGTTCGAAAAGGAGTAGGAAGAAGCAGAGCTTATTTAATCCTACCCCTTTTCTTTACATAACAGTTGCAAAACTTTTTGTTCACTTCCTGTTCACAATTTTTTCACAATAAACTCCATAAGTAATCACAATAAAAATAAATAAATAAATAAATAATAGTAAGAATTTAATAATAATAATTAAATAATAATTTCACACACACAAGTGAATGCACTTCATACTTGGTCAACAGCCATACAGGTCACACTGAAGGTGACCGTATAAACAACTTTAACACTGTTACAAATATGCATCACACTGTGAACCCACACCAAACAAGAATGACAAACACATTTCGGGAGAACATCCGCGCCGTGACACAACATAAACACATACCCAGAGCCCCTTGCAGCACTAACTCTTCCGGGACGCAACAATATACACCCCCCGCCACCCCTTACAAACAGTAGTGCCATCGACTTCCCCTCAAGCTTCTAAAGAGGACACAAATAAAGAAACCATGACCGAGTCTGCATCCACCTCATCAGTCCACACCACTTACCAATGCTGATGCATGTTTACATTTTTGTTTGCTTATTTTTAATTATTTTATTAGCTATTGAAGAAAACAAAGGTATTTTATGTGTGTAAATTGTTAACATTTTGTATTTTATGAATGCTATTTGCATATTTTATATCATATTTTGTATACATATGTGGATGGGGGCGTGGCCTGCGGGCCTGCCGCGGAACGGGGCGTGCCAGGACCGGCCTCGAAGACAGCGACAGGTGAGCAGATGGCCCAGGTGGGCCTTGTTATCTAATCACCTGTCGCCTTTATTAGCAGCAGCCGGCATGAGACACGTAGTTGGAGTTGGAGTGGGAGCCAAAGAGAGAGGCACGGACTCAGAAAAAGACATTTTGCTGGAAAGAAAAAGCCTTGCACGATTTATGAAAATAAAACAGTGTTGTACCCTGAAATCCGGGCTCTCGTGGCAGTGTGTGGTGGTCCGAGGAACCCACTAGAGGGCAACCGCTACAACATATTTATATTTATTCAAGTTAAGTAAATTTTCTGTTTTGTATTAATGTTAATTACACATTTGATAGAGTGCATACATATTAATATTTTTTAAATAATTCAACACTGCTTTTGTACCAAATTCCTTTAAATTGTGCAAGAGGTCATAGTTATGTGAAAGGTCAATGTCATATGGTACTACATCTAAGGGGATAAAAACAATTAACACCCTGGTTTGATTGATCCATGTCTAGAACATATACATGTATGACTATGTCCACACACATACAGACAATGATACACTTACCGATTGCCCACAACACAGTATCGTAGGTGTCCTTGTGTGTGTTGCCTGTCAGGATATCACTCCAGGTCACTTGTAAGACTCCTGTTGGGAGTTTTTCAACACTCGTGGGGACACACTTCCATGCAAACTTTGTTCCATAGGACTCCATGTAGTCTGTCACCAATCCTGCCATTTGCTGTTCAAACCCAAGACAATGCAATTGCGCAATATATTATTATTATGATGGCATTAAAGGCCTACTGAAAGCCACTACTAGCGACCACGCAGTCTGATAGTTTATACATCAATGATGAAATATTAACATTGCAACACATGCCAATACGGCCGGGTTAACTTATAAAGTGCAATTTTAAATTTCCCGCTAAACTTCCGGTTGAAAACGTCTATGTATGATGACGTATGCGCGTGACGTCAATGGTTGAAGCGGAAGTATTCGGACACCATTGTATCACAATACAAAAAGCTCTGTTTTCATCGCAAAATTCCACAGTATTCTGGACATCTGTGTTGGTGAATCTTTTGCAATTTGTTCAATTAACAATGGAGACTGCAAAGAAGAAAGCTGTAGGTGGGATCGGTGTATTAGCGGCTGGCTGCAGCAACACAACCAGGAGGACTTTGAGTTGGATAGCAGACGCGCTACCGTGACTACAGTTTTGGCTTCCAAACATTTGATCGCTTGCCCGTACGTGCGTGTCGCTATGTGCATGTCACGTACGTAACTTTGGGGAAATATATGTTTCTTGCCGACTCTGATGGCGGCCGGGGTGTCGTCGAAAGCTACAACGCCCGCCGCCGCACCGCTGTCCTCACTTTGACTTCCTCGTCGATCGCTGGAACGCAGGTGGAGAGCTAATGTTTTTAGCTCTGTTGAGGTCCCGTAGCTAAGTTAGCTTCAATGGCGTCGTTAGCAACAGCATTGCTAGGCTTCGCCAGGCGGTACAGCATTAACCGTGTAGTTACAGGTCCAGAGTTTGGTAGTATTGTTGATCTTCCGTCTATCCTTCCAGTCAGGGACGTATTTGTTTTGTTTCTATATGCAGTAAAGCCCGATGCTATCACGTTAGCTCCGTAGCTAAAGAGCTTCGCGCATGTATTGTCGTGGAGATAAAAGTTACTGTGAATGTCCATTTCGTGTTCTCGACTCTCATTTTCAAGAGGATATAGTATCCGAGGTGGTTTAAAATACAAATCCGTGATCCACAAGAGAAAAAGGAGAAAGTGTGGAATCCAATGAACCCTTGTACCTAAGTTACGGTCAGAGCAAAAAAAGATGCGTCCTGCACTGCACTCTAGTCCTTCACTCTCACTTTCCTCATCCACAAATCTTTCATCCTGGCTCAAATTAATGGGGTAATCGTCGCTTTCTCGGTCCGAATCGCTCTTGCTGCATTGTAAACAATAGGGAAATGTGAGGAGCCTTTCAACCTGTGACGTCACGCTACTTCCGGTACAGGCAAGGCTTTTTTTTTATCAGCGACCAAAAGTTGCGAACTTTATCGTCGATGTTCTCGACTAAATCCTTTCAGCAAAAATATGGCAATATCGCGAAATGACCGAGTATGACACATAGAATGGATCTGCTATCCCCGTTTAAATAAAAAATGTCATTTCAGTAGGCCTTTAAGAATAGTTGATTACAGAAGAAGCAATACCTGATCAAAACCCCGGAGGGCGATGCTGCGGACCATCACGGTGGTGTCCAAGCCGATGCCTGTGAGGAAGCCTGCACACTCAAGAGCCACATCTGAGCAACATCAGGTTAGGGATTGCCGTGTTTATCATGCATTGAATTAATACCTTGAATGTAGCCAAATAACACAGACTTCGTAGTCCTGCATACTAAAGTGGCAGCCTAAAAGACACAGTAAAAAACAGTAGCAAACTAAAATAGCAGTCAGTGGTACACTGTATTTGGAAACATGTCACTTTGTTTGTTTTGCAATAGTTTCACATATGGGAAGCATATGTGTTTTACCTTGCACACAAAACTAAAAGGCTCTCCCATATGGCACACTGACCTTAAAACAAACACGACAAGGCATTCATGCTACACTGACCTGACATTGAGTGGTACATTTAAAGTTAAGTTTACAACTTCGCAATTTCTCAACTGACTAGCAGTCATTATTCATGTGCTACAGTAGCTGGCGGGAAAAAAAGGATACAGCTCGCTCCGACCACAAGCCTGTAAAATGCAAACACAAAAATATCATTACAATTATGACAATCACACGAGTTCAAAATGTGTGGATGCCATTCATGCACTGCAAAAACTGAAATCTAAGTAAGATTAAATATATCAAATAAGGGTGATATTTGCTTATTTTCTGTCTAGTAAGATAATTCTTCTCACTAAGCAGATTTTATGTTAGAGTGTTTGACTTGTTTTAAACGTTTTGGTCCTAAATTATCTCAGTAAGATATTACAGCTTGTTGATATAAATACAGTCTATTGTACAGCATTATTCACATGTGAATAATATAAATACAGTCTATTATACAGCATTATTCACACGTGAATAATATAAATACAGTCTATTATACAGCATTATTCACATGTGAATAATATAAATACAGTCTATTGTACAGCATTATTCACATGTGAATAATATAAATACAGTCTATTATACAGCATTATTCACATGTGAATAATATAAAAACAGTCTATTATATAGCATTATTCACATGTGAATAATATAAATACAGTCTATTATACAGAATTATTCACATGTGAATAATATAAATACAGTCTATTATACAGCATTATTCACATGTGAATAATATAAATACAGTCTATTATACAGCATTATTCACATGTGAATAATATAAATACAGTCTATTATACAGCATTATTCACATGTGAATAATATAAAAACAGTCTATTATACAGCATTATTCACATGTGAATAATATAAATACAGTCTATTATACAGCATTATTCACATGTGAATAATATAAATACAGTCTATTATACAGCATTATTCACATGTGAATATTATAAATACAGTCTATTATACAGCATTATTCACATGTGAATAATATAAATACAGTCTATTATACAGCATTATTCACATGTGAATAATATAAATACAGTCTATTATACAACATTATTCACATGTGAATAATATGAATACAGTCTATTATACAGCATTATTCACATGTGAATAATATAAATACAGTCTATTATACAGCATTATTCACATGTGAATAATATCAATACAGTCTATTATACAGCATTATTCACATGTGAATAATATAAATACAGTCTATTATACAGCATTATTCACATGTGAATAATATCAATACAGTCTATTATACAGCATTATTCACATGTGAATAATATAAATACAGTCTAGTATACATAATTATTCACGTGTGAATAATGCTGTGACATCACACAGCTCAGCACAACTGGAAATAACAACCACAATAATAAATATGTTGTTTAGTTAACAGCTCTGTGACAGTTTCAATCAAACCTAGACATGATCTCTGTACACAAATACTTCTCTGATACTTCTTTTGGCATACAATGTTTTGTTTCTTCCTGAAAGGAGCGTAACAGAAAATCAATGAGAAGCACTGAGCTAGTGGGACAGCTCAACAGTGTTTTGACCCTGGAAAGTCTCAGGGTTTGTTACCTTCCTCCAAGGCACCTTGACGGTGCTGAAAGACCAGACTAGTCCGGTCCATGGTGGGATATTGCTCAAGTGTACTTAATGTTGTGTGTGTGTGGTCCAGGTGAATAACACAACCCTAAGATCCATGGCTATGAGGAGGGCTAATTGCTAGCATTTAAACTAATCCCTGCAGATGGGGAATGTCATGTTCAGGGCTCAAGTCTACATTTAAGACTACTGAGTGAAGCCAATCACGCTCATGCAGGAGGCCCCACTCTCACTTGTTTTTGCCTAACCTCCTACCTCTAGACGGCATGTACCTGACAGCTCAGAGTGCCTGTGGCAAATACTGCCCTTGTCCATGTTAACACCGACTCCTAAAAAAAAAAGCCCAATGCCCCGTGTCCCTGTGTCTGGGTAATGCAGAGGTGCACTTATCACTATTGTGAGAGGCTTAAAGGAGATCAAGTAAAGAGCGTCAGCAGGATTCTACACTTTCATCAACTAGGAAAACGTCTCGTTTCACCATACCCCTTCAGCCTCATCCTCACTGCGTCTGACTGAATATCACACTGTTCCAAAGGCAGTACAGCTGTTCAACTACTCATGACCCCATCACCTTTTTACAAGAATGGTGACATGCACAGGCAGCCAGGTTGGAGAAAATGCCATTTTGAAATAATTGCACTGCATTTACAGATGACATGGATACAATACAATTCATGTATGAAACCACACTGCAAAAACTGAAATCTAAGTAAGATGAAATATCTCAAATAAGGGTGATATTTGATTATTTTCTGTCTGATAAGATAATTATTCTCACTAAGCAGATTTTATGTTAGAGTGTTTTACTTGTTTTAAAGGTTTTGGTCCTAAATGATCTCAGTAAGATATTACAGCTTGTTGCTGAGATTTGATGAGCTATATTGAGTAACACATGCTTGAAACTAGAATATCAACTGTTGCAAAGCTGTGTCATCAACACTCACAAGTATAAAACTACTTTTTTAAAGTAATCATTTCTTATTTCAAGCATGAAAAAAAAAAAATCATGATTATTTTCAATGAAACAATAGAAAACACATACTCATATAGTAGTACAGTTGGCACAGTACAGTGAACTGACAGTTAATATTTAAACATTTCACATTTCAAACAGTTTTGAACAGAAATAGTTCATGCACATTCAGATAAATTCCTCAAAATTACAATTAAAAAGATTTTGGCCGGGGGCCGGGCTGTATATATGTGCACTAACTGACTGAAAGAGCCCGCACTTGACGTGATGATGTCATGTTATCCATGGAAAAATGCATTTTTAGACAATATGATTTGCCTGAGCGGCTAGGAGACCCCGAGAGTAACAAGCGCTTGCCTTGTTGCCTTTCCATTAAGAACAATAAACTAGTTTTTAGTATAAGTTTGCTGGTTTCAAGAAATGTAATGCCGAGCGCATATCATTATGTCAAGATAATGGCACTAGCATTTACTTCATTTAAGAATATTTCTCAAAATATTGAGCAAAAAGGTCTTTTTTTTCTACCAAGAAAAGTGCACTTGTTGTTAGTGAGAATATACTTATTTTAAGGTATTTTTGGGTTCATTGAGGTTAGCTAATTTTACTTGTTTTGGAAAGTCTTGACAAGCCAAATTTTCTTGTTCTATTGGCAGATAATTTTGCTTAGTTCAAATAAAATACCCCTAATGTTTGTATTTTTTTTTCTTGTTTTTGAACACTGACTTTTTGCAGTGAAGTGCTTCAAACAATGTCATATGCATTGTTTTTAGTGTTAGAATATACTTTGACATTGTTTAACACGACTCGCATATCCATCAGACATTGGAACGACATTTAAAAGTCAGAAAAAAAGTAAATCAAAGTTTCAAAAAGAAAAGTCATTTTTTGTTAGCGAATCTTTATTTTTTAATTTTTTTTTATCTCAAATCAATTGTATTTTTTGATTGGATAAATCCACAAAAATTGATCTCAATAAACATATATTTGTATTATTCTTATTGGCCCAGATGGGGACACAAATAAACATGAAAGAGAGAAAGAAGTAAGAAATGAATAAAATTTCAACCCTATACATGAAGTTGACAAAATTAGCAACTAAATGAATAAGTAGGTAGGTAGTAGGTAGATGTTTGCAGCACATTAAAATGATCCTCAATTGCAGTTGTATGCTCATTTAAAAAGAACAGTCAAGTTTGTAAGATGATCACTTTAGTGTCCTTTTTAAATTCTAGAGCACAATCAGTCTTAACGGCATGTACTCAGTGTTTTCTACTGCTGGCAGGAAGTATGGCAGTCGCTTCAGGCCTGGGGCCAGAGATGTCACTCAGTTGTATACACGCTCCAAGGCCTATTAGACATCCATCATTCACCTTCCCCTTACCTCCACCAACCCTGACCTCACCTGCACAGATGACAGCTCTGCAGCACAACAACAACCTCAGTTCTTGCTAGCGTGTGTGGTGCTACTCTTCTGCAAGAACCAAATGAATACCTTTTTCTGGCCCTAGGGTGGTAGAGATCCTCCATCATAAAATGAAAGGACTTCCTGAGCTCAAGTGGCCTTTCTGAGTGGTTAATTTTGGTTCATGCACAAAAGGTTTATGAATCTGTTGACTGTTTCGATGGTAATTGTTTAAGACTGCTTACCGGTGAGGTGCTGTGAGGTTCATGGCAGGTGAGGCACTTTGGAGTATTATAAAACTTAATTTCATATGCGCTAATCACTGTTAATACAGGATGGACATTATAACAAGAACACTGCAAAAACTGAAATCTAAGTAAGATGAAATATCTCAAATAAGGGTGATATTTGCGTATTTTCTGTCTGATAAGATAATTCTTCTCACTAAGCAGATTTTATGTTAGAGTGTTTTACTTGTTTTAAGTGTTTTGGTCCTAAATGATCTCAGTAAGATATTACAGCTTGTTGCTGAGATTTGATGAGCTATATTGAGTAAAACATGCTTGAAACTAGAATATCAACTGTTGCAAAGCTGTGTCATCAACACTCACAAGTATAAAACTACTTTTTTAAAGTAATAATTTCTTATTTCAAGCATGAAAAAAAAAAATCATGATGCCGAGCGCAAATCATTATGTCAGGAAAATGGTACTAGCATTTACTTAATTCAAGAATATTTTTCAACATATTGAGCAAAAAGGTCTCATTTGTTTTTCTACCAAGAAAAGTGCACTTGTTATTAGTGAGAATATACTTATTTTAAGGTATTTTTGGGTTCATTGAGGTTAGCTAATTTTACTTGTTTTGGAAAGTCTTGACAAGCCGAATTTTCTTGTTTTATTGGCAGATAATTTTGCTTAGTTCAAATAAAATACCCCTCATTTTTGTATTATTTCTTCTTGTTTTTGAACACTGACTTTTTGCAGTGAACAAAAAGAGAACAATTCACTTTCATAAAAATGTTATCTAATACTTCTTATTCACATTCATCAAATCCAAAAACCTTACTTTTAGTTATATGTGAAGTACACACTCCTATCCTCTTCCAGGAAAAGCTCTTACACATGTTTAGTACTTTGATTATAAAAATCAGATCATCCTACGTTTTCTCTCATAGTTCAGTTTGGAGATGTTTTTGAGCTTGTACACTGCAAAAACTGAAATCTAAGTAAGATGAAATATCTCAAATAAGGGTGATATTTGCGTATTTCCTGTCTGATAAGATAATTCTTCTCACTAAGCAGATTTTATGTTAGAGTGTTTTACTTGTTTTAAGTGTTTTGGTCCTAAATGATCTCAGTAAGATATTACAGCTTGTTGCTGAGATTTGATGAGCTATATTGAGTAAAACATGCTTGAAACTAGAATATCAACTGTTGCAAAGCTGTGTCATCAACACTCACAAGTATACAACTACTTTTTTTAAAGTAATCATTTCTTATTTTAAGCGTGAAAAAAAAAATCATGATTTTGACACAATTGTGTCTCATAATTAAAACGGATGACAGCCAAATGGACTTTGCTGTTTTATTTTCAATGAAACAATAGAAAATACGTACTCAGTTGGCACAGTACAGTAAACTAATATTTAAACATTTAACATTTCTAACAATTTTGAACAGAAATAGTTCATGCACATTCAGATAAATTCTTCAAAATTACAATTAAAAAAAATTTGACCGGGGGCCGGGCCGTATATATGCGTACTAATTGACTGAAAGAGCACGCACTTGGCGCGATGATGTCATGTTATCCATGGAAAAATGCATTTTTAGACAATATGATTTGCCTGAGCGGCTAGGAGACCCCGAGAGTAACAAGCGGTTGCCTTGTTGCCTTTCCATTAAGAACAATAAATTAGTTTTTAGTATAAGTTTGCTGGTTTCAAGAAATGTAATGCCGAGCGCATATCATTATGTCAAGATAATGGCACTAGCATTTACTTCATTTAAGAATATTTTTCAACATATTGAGCAAAAAGGTCTTTTTTTTTCCTACTAAGAAAAGTGCACTTGTTATTAGTGAGAATATACTTATTTTAAGGTATTTTTGGCTTCATTGAGGTTAGCTAATTTCACTTGTTTTGGAAAGTCTTGACAAGCCAAATTTTCTTGTTCTATTGGCAGATAATTTTGCTTAGTTCACATAAAATACCCCTCACTTTTGTACTTTTTTTTTCTTGTTTTTGAACACTGACTTTTTGCAGTGCATATTAGGCACTGCCTCGTCTGAATTCTACAATGTATTCATTCAGTGCACTTAAGGCTTAGCGCACTGCACAAACTAACACACTAAGCAGACAAATGTCTATAAAGGCAGTCTCAGATCAGCTTCCTTCACTGTATATGATCAAGAAATGCGCAAATTCAAAGATTTGTACTCATTCAGACAATACATTTATAACACAAATTGATGAACAAGTATTAATACTGATGAATTAATATCCAATATTGAGTGAGTGTGTGAGTGAATTATATTTATATAGCGCTTTTCTCTAGTGACTCAAAGCGCTTTTACATAGTGAAACCCAATATCTAAGTTACATTTAAACCAGTGTGGGTGGCACTGGGAGCAGGTGGGTAAAGTGTCTTGCCCACAACGGCAGTGACTATGATGGCGGAAGCGGGGATCGGACCTGGAACACTCAAGTTGCTGGCACGGCCACTCTACCAACCGAGCTATACCGCCCCACATATTAATATGAATTAGAACTATTATTTTCTTCCACCTGCCTACTTGCTCACCACATGTCACTGCTGCACCACAATCTTGCTCGCTGTATTGCCACCAAGTGGTAGAAAAGTTGAAGAGCAGACTGTGTATCAAATCAAATTGTGATTGGAAGCGTGAAAACATCTGCCCAGACTGATCATTCCACATTTAAATATAGAGCATATTGTACACCCTCATACATATATATCCCACCACTTCTCCCTGGCGTCTAAGAAAAGTTTGGCGGAATATCTTGGCTGATTTTATTCCCACAAATTCTATTTCTCTTTTGAGCTATTAGAGTCATTTTAGTGTTTAATTTATCATACTCTCACAACAATTTTAAAAAAAATATTTCCTGACACGGTATTTGCACATTTTGATTTGATTTTATTTCTGTACGGCACTTTGACCAACTGGAGTTGTTTTAACCTGCTATATCATTATTTGTAATTGAATTCAAAATAATGTGAATATCAAACTACATCATTATATTTATGAATTAATTACAGAAAATGTTCCTAATTAATCGATGTACAGTGCATCCGGAGAGTATTCACAGCACTTAACTTTTTCTAAATGTTATGTTCCGTATTTTTCGGACTACAAGTCGCAGTTTTTTTCATAGTTTAGCCGGGGGTGCGACTTATACTCAGGAGCGACTTATGTGTGAAATTATTAACACATTAGCGTAAAATATCAAATAATATTATTTATCTCATTCACGTAAGAGACAAGACGTATAAGATTTCATGGGATTTAGCCATTAGGAGTGACAGATTGTTTGGTAAACGTATAGCATGTTCTATATCAGGGGTCACCAACGTGGTGCCCGCGGGCACCAGGTAGCCCGTAAGGACCAGATGAGTAGCCCGCTGGCCTGTTCTAAAAATAGCTCAAATAGCAGCACTTACCAGTGAGCTGCCTCTATTTTTTAAATTTTATTTATTTACTTGCAAGCTGGTCTCGCTTTGCCCGACATTTTTAAATCTAAGAGAGACAAAACTCAAATAGAATTTGAAAATCCAAGAAAATATTTTAAAGACTTGGTCTTCACTTGTTTAAATAAATTCATACATTTTTTTTACTTTGCTTCTTATAACTTTCAGAAAGACATTTTTAGAGAAAAAATACAACCTTAAAAATGATTTTAGAATTTTTAAACACATATACCTTTTTACCTTTTAAATTCATTCCTCTTCTTTCCTGACAATTTAAAGGCCTACTGAAATGAATTTTTTTTATTTAAACGGGGATAGCAGATCTATTCTATGTGTCATACTTGATCATTTCGCGATATTGCCATATTTTTGCTGAAAGGATTTAGTATAGAACAACGACGATAAAGATTGCAACTTTTGGTATCTGATAAAAAAAAGGCTTGCACCTACCGGAAGTAGCGTGACGTAGTCAGTTGAACATATACGCAAAGTTCCCTATTGTTTACAATGATGGCCGCATGAAGTGAGAGAGATTCGGACCGAGAAAGCGACAATTTCCCCATTAATTTGAGCGAGGATGAAAGATTTGTGGATGAGTAAAGTGCAAGTGAAGGACTAGTGGGGAGTTGAAGCTATTCAGATAGGGAAGATGCTGTGAGAGCCGGGGGTGACCTGATATTCAGCTGGGAATGACTACAACAGTAAATAAACACAAGACATATATATACTCTATTAGCCACAACACAACCAGGCTTATATTTAATATGCCACAAATTAATCCTGCATAAAAACACCTGCGTGTTTGTTATGCTAGCTCCTAGCTCCTCTGCTAGCTCCTAGCTCCATAGAACACGCCAATACAATTCAAACACCTGATCAACACACACAATCACTCAGCCCAAAAGACCGTTTACCTAACCCAAGGTTCATAAAGCTTATATATTTTTTAAAAGTTACGTACGTGACGCGCACATACGGTCAAGTTATCGAATGTTTAGCAGCCAAGGCTGCATACTCACGGTACCTGATATTCAGCTGGGAATGACTACAACAGTAAATAAACACAAGACATATATATACTCTATTAGCCACAACACAACCAGGCTTATATTTAATATGCCACAAATTAATCCTGCATAATAACACCTGCGTGTTTGTTATGCTAGCTCCTAGCTCCTCTGCTAGCTCCTAGCTCCATAGAACACGCCAATACAATTCAAACACCCGATCAACACACACAATCACTCAGCCCAAAAGACCGTTCACCTAACCCAAGGTTCATAAAGCTTATATATTTTTAAAAAGTTACGTACGTGACGCGCACGTACGGTACGGTACGTGTTATGCTAGCTCCTAGGTCCTCTGCTAGCTCCTAGCTCCATAGAACACGCCAATACAATTCAAACACATGATCAACACACACAATCACTCAGCCCAAAAGACCGTTCACCTAACCCAAGGTTCATAAAGCTTATATATTTAAAAAAAGTTACGTACATACGCAAAAAAAAGCCAAAGCTGCATACTCACAGTAGCACGTCTGCGTCTTTGTCATCCAAATCAAAGTAATCCTGGTAAGAGTCTGTGTTGTCCCAGTTCTCTACAGGCGTCTGTGTATCCAAATCAAAAGTCCTCCTGGTTAGAGTCTCTGTTATCCGAGTTCTTCCATCTTGACTGCATCTTTCGGGAATGTAAACAAAGAAGCGCCGGCTGTGTACTGTTGTGGCTGACTACGTTCGAAAAATACGTCCATTTCGCACCGACAACTTTCTTCTTTGCTTGCTCGGCTTCCTTCTCCATAATGCAATGAACATGATTGAAACAGATTCACGAACACAGATGTCCAGAATACTGTGGAATTATGAAATGAAAACAGAGCTTTTTCGTATCGGCTTCAATGTGGAAGGCATACCCGTGTTCGTCGGGCTACGTCACACGCATACGTCATCCTCAGAGGCGTTTCGAACCGGAAGTTTAGCGGCAAATTTAAAATGTCACTTTATAAGTTAACCCGGCCGTATTGGCATGTGTTATAATGTTAAGATTTCATCATTGATATATAAACTATCAGACTGCGTGGTCGGTAGTAGTGGGTTTCAGTAGGCCTTTAAATCAATGTTCAAGTAATTTTTTTTATTGTAAAGAATAATAAATCAATTTTAATTTAATTCTTCATTTTAGTTTCTGTTTTTTCGACGAAGAATATTTGTGAAATATTTCTTCAAACTTATTATGATTAAAATTCAAAAAAAAATTTTTGGCAAATCTAGAAAATCTGTAGAATCAAATTTAAATCTTATTTCAAAGTCTTTTGAATTTCTTTTAAAATTTTTGTTCTCGAAAATCTAGAAGAAATAATAATTTGTCTTTGTTAGAAATATAGCTTGGTCCAATTTGTTATTTATTCTAACAAAGTGTAGATTGGATTTTAACCTATTTAAAACACATCATCAAAATTCTAAAATTAATCTTAATCAGGAAAAATTACTAATGATGTTCCATAAATTCTTTTTTTAAGTTTTTTTTTTTTTTTTTTCAAAAAGATTCAAATTAGCTAGTTTTTGTCTTCTTTTTTTCGGTTGAATTTTGAATTTTAAACAGTCGAAATTAAAGATAAACTATGTTTCAAAATTTAATTGTCATTTTTTTCATGTTTTCTCCTCTTTTAAACCATTCAATTAAGTGTAAATATCATTAATTATTAATAACAACATAGAGTTAAAGGTAAATTGAGCAAATTGGTTATTTCCGGCAATTTATTTAAGTGTGTATCAAACTGGTAGCCCTTCGCATTAATCAGTACCCAAGAAGTAGCTCTTGGTTTCAAAAAGGTTGGTGACCCCTGTTCTATATGTTATAGTTATTTGAATGACTCTTAACATAATATGTTACGTTAACATACCAGGCACGTTCTCAGTTGGTTATTTATGCCTCATATAACGTACACTTATTCAGCCTGTTGTTCACTATTCTTGATTTATTTTAAATTGCCTTTCAAATGTCTATTCTTGGTGTTGGCTTTTATCAAATACATTTCCCCAAAAAGTGCGACTTATATATGTTTTTTTCCTTCTTTATTATGCATTTTCGGCCGGTGCGACTTATACTCCGAAAAATACAGTAACTGGTATATCTTTCCATAAGCACAGATTCCAACCATTGAAATACTTAGTATAGTTGAAGACTTACGGTCATTAGAAAACATGACTGCACATCATAATGGCAGCTAAAGTTTCCATCTTAAAGATCTAAAAAAATTATTTGGGAATGTCTGGCGGGCCAGATTGAAAAGCTCAACGGGCCGCATGTGGCCCCCGGGCCTTAATTTGCCCAAGTCTGGTTTAAAGTCATACCCAACACTTGCAACAACGACTTTTTACTGTCAATATCGCTACGGAGTTTAATTTTTTTAAATGTTTTCTGCTGGTGGTGTGCCTCCGGATTTTTTCAACGCAAAAAATGTGCCTCGGCTCAAAAAAGTTTGAAAAACAATGCCCTAACCTACCACTCTTACAACTAGGGATGATGTTCGAAACCGGTTCTCCCGGTTGTTTGATAAGAAAAGAACCGATTCCATGGACTCAAATCCTTTTTTGAGAACCGGTTCCTGTTATCGAGGCCGCTATAGTAAAGAAAAAGAGTTGGTTCTTTATTCGAATCCCTGGGAACGAATCCCGTCCCACAGGGCATTTCCTGTGGGACGGGATTCGTTCCCAGGGATTCGAATAAAGAACCAACTCTTTTTCTTTACTATAGTGGCCTCGATAACGGGAATGTTATGCCCATTTGATTGTAGACTCTTACTGACACCTTGTGGCGATATGAAAATACTACGCGTCATTAGTTTGGGCACTTCCGGATTGGCGACGTCAGTTCAGTTCATGAGACAATTGAGAAGTAGACAAGTTGTGTTAGCTCTTACAAGCCTTGGAAAATATAAGTCTGTAAGTAAACTGTTTATCTTGTTTATGTAACTCAATATTTAGGTGGAAAGTGGTTAAATTTGATACTAAGATTTTTATTGAAAAACGATTTCTGTGGACTGTTTCAATGGATGTTTTGAGGACTTAAAATGGCTGCCAGTCGTGTATTTACACCATCGAAATAATTTTTGGGAAGAAAAATTGTTGATTGATGACTGTGGTGTTCTTAGTGTCATAGTGTGTGTAGTTAGTATGTTCCAATAGCAGCAGAAGTGCACTTTTTGGAGAACTGTATTATTTTCAGTTTTGTGCCCAAGGGACTGATTTTATTTAACTCTATATTATTATTTATACACCTATAGTGATCACCGAGACAGGTTGTTTTTGTGTTACTGTATATATTTGTTTTTCTTAATATACTTTGGGTAACAACAGTCAATATTTATTTATTTTATTTTTTTAGGGGGGGTAACAGTCAATATTTATTTAATTTGATTTTTTTCTTATAAAATAAAAGTGAGCTTTTGTTAAACCAAATATTGTGTTTTTTTCCATATACAACAACCTATCTGGATTCGATAAGAGAATCGATAAGGATTCGGTTCGATAAGAGGATTCGATAATGGGCTCGAACTCGATAATTTCTTATCAAACATCATCCCTACTTACAACTAAACAAACCAAAATAAATTATCAGTAAGAAGAGTCAACAACGAAACTTTGCAAAAATACAAAAATACTGGTGGTCCAACAATCAACCCACACTGTATTTGCCACCATGGTGTAAACAGGATCCAGGTACACCACAACAAGTTGTGTTAGCTCTTACAAGCCTTGGAAAAGATACACTACCGTTCAAAAGTTTGGGGTCACATTGAAATGTCCTTATTTTTTAAGGAAAAGCACTGTACTTTTCAATGAAGATAACTTTAAACTAGTCTTAACTTTAAAGAAATACACTTTATACATTGCTAATGTGGTAAATGACTATTCTAGCTGCAAATGTCTGGTTTTTGGTGCAATATCTACATAGGTGTATAGAGGCCCATTTCCAGCAACTATCACGCCAGTGTTCTAATGGTACAATATGTTTGCTCATTGGCTCAGAAGGCTAATTGATGATTAGAAAACCCTTGTGCAATCATGTTCACACATCTGAAAACAGTTTAGCTCGTTACAGAAGCTACACAACGGACCTTCCTTTGAGCAGATTGAGTTTCTGGAGCATCACATTTGTGGGGTCAATTAAACGCTCAAAATGGCCAGAAAAAGAGAACTTTCATCTGAAACTCGACAGTCTATTCTTGTTCTTACAAATGAAGGTTATTCCACAAAATTGTTTGGGTGACCCCAAACTTTTGAACGGTAGTGTAAGTCTGTAAGTAAACTGTTTAACTTGTTTATGTAACTCCATATTAAGGTGGAAAGTGGTTAAATTTGATACTAAGATGTTTATTGAAAAATGATTTTTGTGCACTGTTTCAATGGATGTTTTGAGGACTTAAAATGGCTGCCAGTCGTGTATTTCCACCATCGAAATCATTTTTGGGAAGAACAATTGTTGATTGATGACTGTGGTGTTCTTAGTGTCATAGTGTGTGTAGTTAGTATGTTCCAATAGCAGCAGAAGTGCACTTTTTGGAGAGCTGTATTATTTTCAGTTTTGTGCCCAAGGGACTGATTTTATTTAACTCTATATTATTATTTATACACCTATAGTGATCACAGAGACAGGTTGTGTTTGTGTTACTGTATATATTTGTTTTTCTTAATATATTTTGGGGAACAACAGTCAATATTTTTTTTTTTTTTTTTTTAGGGGGGGTAACAGTCAATATTTATATAATTTTATTTTTTTCTTATAAAATAAAAGTGAGCTTTTGTTAAACCAAATATTGTGTTTTTTTCCATATACAACAACCTACCTGGATTCGATAAGAGAATCGATAAGGAATCGGTTCGATAAGAGGATTTGATAATGGGCTCGAACTCGATAATTTCTTATCAAACATCATCCCTACTTACAACTAAACAAACCAAAATAAATTAACAGTAAGAAGAGTCAACAACGAAACTTTGCAAAAATACAAAAATACTGGTGGTCCAACAATCAGCCCACACTGTATTTGCCACCATGGTGTAAACAGGATCCAGGTACACCACAACAAGTTGTGTTAGCTCTTACAAGCCTTGGAAAAGATAAGTCTGTAAGCAAACTGTTTAACTTGTTTATGTAACTCAATATTAAGGTGGAAAGTGGTTAAATTTGATACTAAGATGTTTATTGAAAAACGATTTTTGTGCAATGTTTCAATGGATGTTTTGAGGACTTAAGATGGCTGCCAGTCGTGTATTTCCACCATCGAAATTATTTTTGGGAAGAAAAATTGTTGATTGATGACTGTGGTGTTCTTAGTGTCATAGTGTGTGTAGTTAGTATGTTCCAATAGCAGCAGAAGTGCACTTTTTGGAGAGCTGTATTATTTTCAGTTTTGTGCCCAAGGGACTGATTTTATTTAACTCTATATTATTATTTATACACCTATAGTGATCACAGAGACAGGTTGTTTTTGTGTTACTGTATATATTTGTTTTTCTTAATATAATTTGGGTAACAACAGTCAATATTTATTTGTTTTATTTTTTTAGGGGGGGGTAACAGTCAATATTTATTTAATTTGATTTTTTTCTTATAAAATAAAAGTGAGCTTTTGTTAAACCAAATATTGTGTTTTTTTTCCATATACAACAACCTATCTGGATTCAATAAGAGAATCGATTAGGAATCGGTTCGATAAGAGGATTCGATAATGGGCTCAAACTCGATCATTTCTTATCAAACATCATCCCTACTTACAACTAAACAAACCAAAATAAATGATCAGTAAGAAGAGTCAACAACGAAACTTTGCAAAAATACTGGTGGTCCAACATTCAACCCACACTGTATTTGCCACCATGGTGTAAACAGGATCCAGGTACACCACAACAAGTCCCTGTCCGTGTGCTCTGCCAAGAGGAATTGTCTCAGATGGACCAATTAACCAGGCGATGACAGGCGCTAAATGGTTGGATTAAAGGTCTTGTTTCCGAGTAAGTCAGGAAGCATGTCACTAATCAGAATCATGGAGGTGAGGACAGGCTTACAGGAAGGGAAGAAAAAAGGAGAACTGTCACTGATGCACGCTAACAGTGCGTGACAGCGGGATGTGGCATGTCAACAACTGAGGTGACGCCATCGGTAGCAGACATCTTCAAAACTACATGTTTCCAATGAAAAGCTAAACGATATCTCTTCATTCCTATTATAATTATGCTGTCTTTAAAGATGTATGCAGGCCATGCTTACGTTTTTCCAGGTGATTCTTTCAGCCAGAATATGTCATCGCTGGTGATGCCGTGTTCCATGGCTCCAGGGATCTAGAACACAAAGTTCCAGACGTGAACGGAATCAAGCGAATCAGTCAAACAGGAAATCGTTTGCTCCTGTGCATGTACTTTATAGAACGCTTCTAAATAATAATGGGACATCAGTGTTTCAGGGGGTGGCTAGAGGTGGCGCGATGACATCATAGTATCATTTGCATAAATGGCCATTTTTTATGGACATTGTTGAGAGCTAAAAAGTGAAAGCAGCAAAATATATTACAAAATATGTTGCAGGGTTAACAAGCTTTTTAATGATCGTATGTTTTTATGCAAAGTTTTCGCCAGACTTTTCAGTCTCACCAATCCTCCTCCTTTTGCTGTGACCGTTACTGTTAAAGACAACAGGTGATTAGACAACTCGTACCACCTGGGAAATCTAATCTCCTGCCAGCTGTGTCTCGCCGTCAGCACTGCCACGCCCCCGTCTGATGGTGCCCTGTCTTCAGCACCATGGACAGAGGTGGTGACCTTTGCTCCTGCAGGTGTGCTGATCACACTCTCCCCCCACAGGTAGTATTGAACATTATGGTTTATTTAACCATGTTTATGTTTGAAAAAATGTAATTCAAGTTTAAAAAATTGTAGAATACATTTTTTTTAAAAAACTGCTGTATGGTGAATTCGCAATATTTGAAGCACTGTATATTCTTTCATATCAGAGTCTCCAAAATGTGAAATAAAACCAGAAAAAGTCACTCGATTAAATGAGTGTTTTTGTTTTGTTTAAGATTATTAAGAGGGGCCTGAATACACTGCAAAAAGTCAGTGTTCAAAAACAAGAAAAAACAAAACAAAAATTAGGGGTATTTTATTTGAACTAAGCAAAATTATCTGCCAATAGAACAAGAAAATTTGGCTTGTCAAGACTTTCCAAAACAAGTAAAATTAGCTAACCTCAATGAACCCAAAAATACCTTAAAATAAGTATATTCTCACTAATAACAAGTGCACTACTATATGAGTACGTATTTTCTATTGTTTCATTGAAAATAAAACAGCAAAGTCCATTTGGCTGTCATCTGTTTTAATATGAGACACAATTGTGTCAAAGTCATTTCTTGAAATAAGAAATTATTACTTTAAAAATTTAGTAAGTACACTGCAAAAACTGAAATCTAAGTAAGATGAAATATCTCAAATAAGGGTGATATTTGCTTATTTTCTGTCTGATAAGATAACTCTTCTCACTAAGCAGATTTTATGTTAGAGTGTTTTACTTGTTTTACGTGTTTTGGTCCTAAATGATCTCAGTAAGATATTACAGCTTGTTGCTGAGATTTGATGACCTATATTGAGTAAAACATGCTTGAAACTAGAATATCAACTGTTGCAAAGCTGTGTCATCAACACTCACAAGTATAAAACTACTTTTTTAAAGTAATAATTTCTTATTTCAAGCATGAAAAAAAAATCATGACTTTCACACAATTGTGTCTCATAATTAAAACAGATGACAGCCAAATAGACTTTGCTGTTTTATTTTCAATGAAACAATAGAAAATACATACTCATATAGTAGTACAGTTGTTATTAGTGAGAATATACTTATTTTAAGGTATTTTTGGGTTCATTGAGGTTAGCTAATTAGGGACTGAGTCTCTTTGGGACAGAGGACCCTATTGAATTTCTAGCGTTTTATTATCATACCGCTGCCTCTTTGAGCTGTAATTTGACCCCCTTAACATGCTTCAAAACTCACCAAATTGGACACACACATCAGGACTGGCGAAAATTGCGATCTAATCAAAAAACCAAACCCCAAAACTCAAAATTGCGCTCTAGCGCCCCCTACGAAGAAAACACAGACAAAACTGCCTGTAACTCCCAGTAGGAATGTCGTAGAGACATGAAACAAAAACCTCTATGTAGGTCTCACTTAGACCTAGATTTCATACACTGACAATCCCCAGCAAAAATCAACAGGAAGTTTGCAATTCCCCCTTCAAAACAAAAGTTGGTAGAGTAGCCGTGCCAGCAATCGGAGTGTTGCTGGTTACTGGGGTTCAATCCCCACCTTCTACCATCCTAGTCACGTCCGTTGTGTCCTTGGGCAAGACACTTCACCCTTGCTCCTGATGGCTGCTGGTTAGCGCCTTGCATGGCAGCTCCCGCCATCAGTGTGTGAATGTGTGTGTCAATGGGTGAATGTGGAAATACTGTCAAAGCGCTTTGAGTACCTTGAAGGTAGAAAAGCGCTTTACAAGTATAACCCATTTATCATTTATTATAAAAGCTGAGTAAAAACAGTTACCTTTTTTCAAACATTATCTCCTCTGAGCGCGTTTGTCGTGTCAGCTTCAAATTAGCACAGGAGAGAGATTGAACCCTTCTGATGAAAAGTTGATGAAAGAGTTTTGATTACTGCTCCGGTTTGGATTTTATGAGCCCTCAAAGTTGCTGCTTCTAGCTTTAATTGTACTTGTTTTGGAAAGTCTTGACAAGCCAAATTTTCTTATTCTATTGGCAGATAATTTTGCTTAGTTAAAAAATACCCCTATTTTTATTTTTTCTTGTTTTTGAACACTGACGTTTTGCAGTGTAAGAACTTTGCAGTATATAAGAAGCATCTCAAGAAAATCGAATACCCGTGCAGCACAAAAAACACTCAGAGTCACGTTGTCTGTCACCGGATTAAGACCTGTTTATCGATAGTCGCAATATCAAAATAGTATCATGATTGTGAGTCATGTATCGCATATCGTAAAAAGTGAGATTCCAAGCTGAAAATGTACATTTCACTGGTTTGCCCTTGTTTGTATAAGACAAGCGAGCTTGGCGCCGACAAAGAAAGACATCCTGTGAGTGACTGATACAAACAATGACACTAACATTCGTCGGGAGTTTGGGTCGTCCACCTGTCGCAATCACAATGTTCTTGGCAGTCAGGGTCATCTGCATGAAAAGAGAGAAGGATGTGAAGTAGCGGTCATTGTTCATATCCTTGGAAAAACAAGGAAATGTCAGATGAAGAAGGCAAGTGGTCTCCAAAGTGTTTTCACTCTAACCATTTAGGGCCAATGTTAGTTTCTTCATACGCAGTATTTTCGTCATGCTCTCATGTTTGATGACGATAAACCATTCTATTCTATTTTATTCAATGATACTTTTTACAATGTTTAAATGTTATTCAACTTAATTTGGAAATCAATGTATATCTGAGTGCTAACTACCAACCTCCTTCCCGGCTTTCGTGAGTCCTTTGACAGTGTGTTCATCTACCAGGATCCCTTTCATGTTCAGATACTTCACTTTCCTGCAAAAGAAACACAAGAAGCCTTAAAGCTAGATTGGCAGCGGGTAAACTACGGCTGTTCTCCCACTAGCATTTGACACTATTAATCACAATATTTTAATCAAAAAACTAGAACGATATGGCATCAGAGGGTTAGTCTTAAACTGGATAAGAAGTTATCTAACGAACAGGAAACAATACGTGAAGCTAGGCGAACACACGTCTACAATGCTAAATATATCTTGTGGTGTACCTCAGGGATCAATACTAGGACCTAAATTATTCAATCTCTGTATAAATGACATTTGTAAAGTTACAAAAGATTTAAAGTTAGTACTATTTGCGGATGATACAACAGCGTTTTGTTCAGGAGAGAACACACAGGAGATAATACAAATAATAACAGAAGAAATTAACAAATTAAAAAGATGGTTTGACAAAAACAGACTATCGTTGAATCTCAGTAAAACTAAAATAATGCTATTTGGTAACAGTAGAAGAGAAAGTCAAACACAAATACAAATAGAAGGAATAGAAATTGAAAGAGTAAATGAAACCAAATTTCTAGGTATAATGATTGATGATAAATTGAACTGGAAATCTCACGTAAAAAATATACAACATAAAGTAGCAAGAAACACGTCAATAATGAATAAAGCAAAACATGTTCTAGACCAAAAATCCCTTCATATTCTCTACTGCTCACTAGTGTTACCATATCTGAGTTACTGTGTAGAAATATGGGGAAATAATTACAAAAGTACACTTCATTCATTAACGGTGTTACAAAAAAGATCAGTTAGAATAATACATCATGTTGGATGTAGAGAACACACAAACCCTTTATTTATTGAATCAAAAATACTGAAATTCCACGACATAGTGAATTTGCAAACAGCTAAAATTATACACAAAGCAAACTATAACCTGCTACCCAAGAATATACAACAATTCTTCTCAAAAAAAGAGGAGAAATATAATCTTAGAGAAAAATGTAATTTAAAACATTTGTACGCACGTACAACACTTAAGACCTTCAGTATATCAGTATGTGGAATTAAATGATGGAATGGATTAAGCAAAGCAATCAAACAATGTACTAATATGATCCACTTCAAGAAGCTCTTCAAACTTAAAGTGTTTACAAAGTACAAAGAAGAAGAACCATGATAAACATTCTGAATTTATTTAATTCATCCATTCTTTCACTCTCAAAATAATCTTACTTATCTCATCATATGAAATGTAACTTACTTCACCAATTATTATTTATCCATTTATTTTTATTGTGATTACTTATGGAGTACATTGTGAATAAATTGAGAACAGGAAGTGAACAAAAAAGTTTAGCAACTGTTATGTAAAAGAAAAGGGGTAGGATTAAATAAGCTCTGCTTCTTCCTACTCCTTTTCGAACATGTTGAAAAGAGAAACTGGAAATTGTGATGTCATGTTGTATGCTTGCATGTTCGAAATAAACGCAAACTCAACTAGGCCAGGGGTCTTTCATGCCTACGCCGTGGCTCCCCTTGGCTTTGAAACAAAATGTCAACAAATAATGGCTACTTAATTTATTACATTTTATTTTATTTAGTTACTTTATTTGAACAGTTGTTATTTTGGAGAGTTCTGGGATCTTGTCATATGAAAATAAAACATATTTTAATATATTCGATCTAAACGTATTTCACAGCCTCTATGCGTCATCTCTTGCTGCCAAGCAATTGTATTGTTATTAGCGGTCAAGCTAAACGGATCAAAAAAGAGAAACATTTGAGACTCAGTGGCCTAGTGGTTAGAGTGTCCGCCCTGAGATCGGTAGGTTGTGAGTACAAATGCCGGCCGAGTCATACCAAAGACAGAGTTTAACATGTCCGCGATATTGCAGATGAAAATAAAATTGTGTTAGAATTCAAATACTATAGAACAAACAATGTGGTTGGGATATTGTATTGCACTGACTTGTCCTGGAGCTGGACCCGGTGACCCCAGTTTAGAGATCTGACGTGGTTCTGAATTGCCTCCGCCATGGTAACCCTGCGAGAACATGAGAAGGTTACAAAAAAGACCACACTGAAACATCACCGAATAAAACAAAATCTGCTGTGTTGTCAACAAACAATAAGTGTTGGTTCACAGGATTGGGTGAACAATAGCCAAATAAAAAACAGGAAAGCAAATTGAAATTGAAATAAAGACTCTTGCTCTGTAAGATGAACTTATGGTGTATTTAGTATGTCAAATTCAAATCTCCCTACTCACATGCATCTATTACAGGATGGTAGAAAGGGCAATGCATGCAATGCAAGGACTAACTTGAATTTATGTGTACTTCTGAAAAAATACCACTAGATGGTGCTGCTAAGTTAATTATGGTCTGCTTTGCCGCACAAGTTTCCCTCTCCAAACCTTACCAGTCATGTGAAATTGGTCCTGAGATCTGCCAACCATACTTCTTGGCATCTTTGACTGCGGTGCCAAGCAGAGCCGCCTGGTGCATGAGCTTCTTCGGTATGCAGCCAACATTAACACACGTGCCACCGAGCCCCCACTTGGTGCCTGGAGGATGCAGACGTGTACATTTCCATTACAGTGCAGCGTGGGTGTCCAAACTTGTTTCCATTTAAGGCCACAAACAGAAAAATCAAAGTATGTGTGGGTCATTTAGATATTCTTCATTTTCAAGATCATTTTCATTTTTTTTTTTAAACTTTAAGGGCTCCCCTCAAGTTGGGTCCCAGGGAACCAGAAGGGTCTCAGTCATAAAAAATATTTTCAAAAAGCCATATATTCATGTTTTAACGCTTCAATCTCTAGATCAGTGGTTCTTAACCTGGGTTCGATCGAACCCTAGGGGTTCGTTGAGTCGGCCTCAGGGGTTCGGCGGAGGTCAAGACACACCCGACTCATCGTGTAAATAAAAACTTCTCTCTATCGGCGTATTACGGATACGGCAACAGCAGAAGTCAGACTGATTTGCAGGTGTGTAATTTGTTGTGAGTTTATGCACTGTGTTGGTTTTGTTGTTTGAACAAGGTGATGTTCATGCACGCTTCATTTTGTGAACCAGTAAAAAAACATGGTAACACTTTAGTATGGGGAACATATTCACCATTAATTAGTTGCTTATTAACATGCAAATTAGTAACATATTGGCTCTTAACTAGTCATTATTAAGTACTTATTAATGCCTTATTCAGCATGGCCTTATTATAACCCTAACCCTCTAACCCTGGCCCTAACCCTAACCCAAACCAAATAACTCTAAATTAAGTCTTAGTTACTTAGAATATGTTCCCCTAGTGTCCAAATAACTCTAAATGTAGTCTTTGTTACTTAGAATATGTTCCCCAAGTGTCCGAATAACTCTAAATTAAGTCTTTGTTAGTTAGTAGAATATGTTCCCCGAGTGTCCAAATAAAGTCTTTGTTACTTAGTAGAATATGTTCCCACAGTGTCCAAATAACTCTAAATTAAGTCTTTGTTACTTAGTAGAATATGTTCTCCTAGTGTCCAAATAACTCTAAATTTAGTCTTTGTTACTTAGAATATGTTCCCCGAGTGTCCAAATAACTCCAAAGGAAGTCTTTGTTACTTAGAATATGTTCCCCTAGTGTCCAAATAACTCTAAATTTAGTCTTTGTTACTTAAAATATGTTCCCCAAGTGTCCAAATAACTCTAAATTAAGTATTTATTACTTAGAATATGTTCCCCTCGTGTCCAATTAACTCCAAATTAAGTATTTGTTACTTAGAATATGTTCCCCAAGTGTCCAAATAACTCTAAATTAAGTCTTTGTTACTTAGAATATGTTCCCCTGGTGTCCAAATAACTCTAAATTAAGTATTTATTACTTAGAATATGTTCCCCTAGTGTCCAATTAACTCCAAATTAAGTATTTGTTACTTAGAATATGTTCCCCTAGTGTCCAAATAACTCTAAATTAAGTATTTATTACTTAGAATATGTTCCCCGAGTGTCCAAATAACTCTAAATTAAGTCTTTGTTACTTAAAATATGTTCCCCAAGTGTCCAAATAACTCTAAAGGAAGTCTTTGTTACTTAGAATATGTTCCCCGAGTGTCCAAATAACTCTAAATTAAGTCTTTCTTACTTAGAATATGTTCCCCTAGTGTCCGAAAAACTCTAAATTAAGTCTTTCTTACTTAGAATATGTTCCCCTAGTGTCCAAATAACTCTAAATTAAGTCTTTGTTACTTAGAATATGTTCCCCTAGTGTCCAAATAACTCTAAATTAAGTCTTTGTTACTTAGAATATGTTCCCCTAGTGTCCAAATAACTCTAAATGAAGTCTTTGTTACTTAGAATATGTTCCCCTAGTGTCCAAATAACTCTAAATGAAGTCTTTGTTACTTAGAATATGTTCCCCGAGTGTCCAAATAACTCTAAATGAAGTATTTCTTACTTAGAATGTTTCCCTAGTGTCCGAAAAACTCTAAATTAAGTCTTTGTTACTTAGAATATGTTCCCCTGGTGTCCAAATAACTCTAAATTAAGTCTTTGTTACTTAGAATATGTTCCCCTAGTGTCCAAATAACTCTAAATTAAGTCTTTGTTACTTAGAATATGTTCCCCTAGTGTCCAAATAACTCTAAATTAAGTCTTTGTTACTTAGAATATGTTCCCCTAGTGTCCAAATAACTGTAAATGAAGTCTTTGTTACTTAGAATATGTTCCCCTAGTGTCCAAATAACTCTAAATTTAGTCTTTGTTACCGTACTTAGAATATGTTCCCCGAGTGTCCAAATAACTCTAAATGAAGTCTTTCTTACTTAGAATGTTTCCCTAGTGTCCGAAAAACTCTAAATTAAGTCTTTGTTACTTAGAATATGTTCTCCATACTAAAGCGTTACCAAAAACATATAATAACTTTGTCTTGAATTTGAAAAAATAAGGAGGGTTCGGTGAATGCGCATATGAAACTGGTGGGGTTCGGTACCTCCAACAAGGTTAAGAACCACTGCTCTAGATCAACTTTAGGTCTGTCAATATAAAGTTTTTTATTTATTTATTTATGTTTTATGGAAAAACACATAATATGCAATATTTTCTCCATAAACACATTTCAAAGTGGAATATTTGATGTGACGTAATAGGTGCCTTAAATAAGTCAGTATTTCAAAACACCATTGATTCTAATGCATTATTATTTTTGGAGCAATGACAGTTTAAAAAAAAAATCCCACTAAAATTCTCGGGGGTCCAAAAGGGCCGCTAAAAATACGGTAGGTCTTTTTTTTACTTTCTCTGAATCAACTTCAGATCTATTTGTGGATTATACGTTTTTAATTACTGCGATGAGGTGGCGACTTGTCCAGGGTGTACCCCGCCTTCCGCCCGAATGCAGCTGAGAGATAAGCTCCAGCACCCCCCGCGACCCCAAAAAGGGACAAGCGGTAGAAAATGGATGGATGGACGTTTTTAATTATGTTTTAAGTGGATTGTTTTTGTGTTGTCGTTTTTATGCTCTTTTTGCCCAGGGAAACTTTGTTTTTATACAGAAAACACACAAAATATGCTATATATTTTCCCCAAAAAATATTTTATAGTGGAATATTTGATGTGAATTATAATAATACATAAAAAGATTAGTTTTGATTCATTATTACTTTTTGAGCAATGACAGCTTTAAAGAAAAAAACAGTTAGCATTGCAGCTTTGTATTATTCGAGGCAACAATGCAACATTTTCTCTTAATATTACCGTATTTTTCGGACTATAAGTCGCCGTTTTTTTCATAGTTTGGCCGGGGGTGCGACTTATACTCAGGAGCGACTTATGTGTGAAATTATTAACACATTACCTTAAAATATCAAATAATATTATTGATCTCATTCACATAAGAGACTAGACGTATAAGATTTCATGGGATTTAGCGATTAGGAGTGACAGATTGTTTGGTAAACGTATAGCATGTTCTATATGTTATAGTTATTTGAATGACTCTTACCATAATATGTTACGTTAACATACCAGGCACGTTCTCAGTTGGTTATTTATGCCTCATATAACGTACACTTATTCAGCCTTTTGGTCACTATTCTTTATTTATTTTAAATTGCCTTTCAAATGTCTATTCTTGGTGTTGGCTTTTATCAAATACATTTCCCCAAAAAATGCGACTTATACTCAAGTCCGACTTATATATGTTTTTTTCCTTCTTTATTATACATTTTCGGCCAGTGCGACTTATACTCCGGAGCGACTTATACTCCGAAAATACAGTAGTTTTGATTCATTATTACTTTTTGAGCAATGACAGCTTTAAAGAAAAAAAAATTATCTTAATATTACACCTGTTTGATTTTATTTATTTCATTTATTTATGTTTTTTTAATTTATTTTTTATTTTTTTTAATTTTTTTAAAACAGTATTTTAGGCTCAGTTTACATGCACACCAAATCAGATTTTTTTGCCCTCTGTTGACACAGATCTGTTATTTTTTGCCAGTCTAAATGCTCCAAAGTGCTTCAAATCTGATCTTTTGGCATCAGATTCAGGCCACATGTGTCCTGAATACGATTGGAATCTTCATCCATGCATCCAAGAAGAAGTCAAAACGCGAACAACATGCATTACTACTAACTTTTTGAGTGTTACTAAGTAATTAGTATGTTGTGTTCACCTTTAACAGAGGGCTCCACATAATCCAGAACAGCAACGCTGAGTCCGAGTTGAGCAGCTGTTGTAAACAGCACACGATATCATGTTATTTGTCAGAAGCTCATGTGCAGTATGGTATCTTTTTTATTGTTTTTACAGTTCTCACCTTCCTTGGAACAGGCAAGCCCTCCTGAACCGCCTCCAATGACCACCACATCGTACTCATACTTCCCTGCATGAACACGTTGGATAATTAAGTCAATACAAAACAGCAGGATATTAGCAGCATGTTTAATGTCTTTTACTGTACAAGAGAAAGCTATTTAAAAGACAGTTAAGATTAAAGGCCTACTGAAAGCCACTACTACCGACCCCGCAGTCTGATAGTTTATATATCAATGATGAAATCTTAACATTGCAACACATGCCAATACGGCCGGGTTAACTTATAAAGTGACATTTAAAATTTCCCAGGAAATATCCGGCAGAAACGTCGCGGTATGATGACGTATGCGCGTGACAAAGTCAGTTTAACGGAAGTTATGGTACCCCGTAGAATCCTATACAAAAAGCTCTGTTTTCATTTCATAATTCCACAGTATTCTGGACATCTTTTGCAATTTGTTTAATGAACAATGAAGGCTGCAAAGAAGATAGTTGTAGGTGGGATCGGTGTATTAGCAGCGGACTACAGCAACACAACCAGGAGGACTTTGTTGGAGAGCAGACGCGCTAGCCGGCGACCTCACCTTGACTTCCTACGTCTCCGGGCCGCCAAACGCATCGGGTGAAGTCCTTCGTCCTTCCGCCGATCGCTGGAACGCAGGTGAGCACGGGTGTTGATGAGCAGATGAGGGCTGGCTGGCGTAGGTGGAGAGCTAATGTTTTTAGCATAGCTCTGTGCGGTCCGGTTGCTAAGTTAGCTTCAATGGCGTCGTTAGCACAGCATTGTTAACCTTCGCCAGCCTGGAAAGCATTAACCGTGTATTTACATGTCCACGGTTTAATAGTATTGTTGATTTTCTATCCATCCTTCCAGTCAGGGGTTTATTTTTTTTGTTTCTATATGCAGTTAAAGCACGATGCTATCACGTTAGCTCGTAGCTAAAGCGTTTCGCCGATGTATTGTCGTGGAGATAAAAGGCACTGAATGTCCATTTCGCGTTCTCGACTCTCATTTTCAAGAGGATATAGTATCCGAGGTGGTTAAAAATACAAATCTGTGATCCACAATAGAAAAAGGACAAAGTGTGGAATCCAATGAGTCAGCTTGTACATAAGTTACGGTAAGAGCGAAAAAAAATATGTATTTCACTGCATTCTAGTCCGTCACTCTAACGTTCCTCGTCCACAAATCTTTCATCCTCGCTCAAATTAATGGGGTAATGGTCCGAATCGCTCTAGCTGCGTTGAAAACAATAGGATAATATGAGGGAGTGAACAACTGACTACGTCACGCTACTTCCGGTAGGGGCAAGGTTTTTTTTTAACAGAGACCAAAAGTTGCGAACTTTATCGACGTTGTTCTATACTAAATCCTTTCAGCAAAAATATGGCAATATCGCAAAATGATCAAGTATGACACATAGAATGGATCTGCTATTCCCGTTTAAATAAAAAAAATTCATTTCAGTAGGCCTTTAAAGGATTACGTTAGCATTTCAATTAAATGGTTTGTTTCTAATTTATGTATTTTTGTTCTGCTCTCCAAATCTAAACATTGGAACTATTTGACTGGCCTCAACGAAATTGACAAGATCTTGGGTTTGGGGGGCCTTGCTTGTCTTGACGGAGCGGTTGTGGCCGGACACAGGACGGACTCTCGGGAGAAGGAGTGCCGCGTGCCTGGCGACCCTTCAAGTCGAGGACGTGAAGATATCCACCTATTCGGAATTATGACAACAGGACATCTGCTGACTGGAGTAAGCGTTGCTCTGGTTGGTCGACAACTTGGAAGTTGCCGGCAGTCTTCAAAGTACCCCAAAGCTGCCACAAATGACTGGAGGACGCGGGAAGAACTGTGGACACTCTTGTGATTTGGATGACATCGGACTGTCTGCCCCCGCAGGATGAATTTTGAGGACCTGTCATAGTCAATTTAGAGTGAAAAGCAAATTTTATTTTCACTCGCATACAAAACAATCTAACTTGGATTTTTTTCCCTGGATTCGAGACTCTTCCGAAGGACAGTGCGGCGAAGACACAACAAACTCCCTTCTTGTCGCTCATGGACACACACCAGTTGTTGTTGACTTTGGACTGACTAGCGACTGCACCACACCAAGGCCGCGGTATAGAGACACACACACACACACACGCATCCACAAAAAATATACGTCACACACACATACCCCACCGCCTCATTCAATGCCCTTGACGCAAATCCCTTGGGGGTGATGGACGGCTGGGTAGCGCCTGAAGAGCTGCACCCTGCCACCTTGGCCCCCCACTCCCTCCCCTCTGTTGCAAGTCTCGAGATGTATGTTGTAATATGTACATGTGCTTTGCTCTGGAGCTTTTTCCCCACTCCAGACCTTAGGAGCACAGTCTAGATTGTATTTTTTACTCATCCTCCCCTAGCATTGACCTTTTTCCCATCTTAGCGTTCCTGTCAACTGTCAGTTTAGCATCTTTGTTTTCTACCTGTCAACTGTCGGTTTAGCATCTTTGTTTTCTACCTGTCATCTGTCAGTTTAGGATTTTTGTTTTCTACCTGTCAACTGTCAGTTTAGCATCTTTGTTTTCTACCTGTCAACTGTCAGTTTAGCATCTTTGTTTTCTACCTGTCAACTGTCAGTTTAGCATCTTTGTTTTCTACCTGTCAACTGTCAGTTTAGCATCTTTGTTTTCTACCTGTCAACTGTCAGTTTACCGTCTCTGTTTTCTACCTGTCAACTGTCAGTTTAGCATCTTTGTTTTCTACCTGTCATCTGTCAGTTTAGCATCTCTGTTTTCTACCTGTCAACTGTCAGTTTAGCATCTTTGTTTTCTACCTGTCATCTGTCAGTTTAGGATTTTTGTTTTCTACCTGTCAACTGTCAGTTTAGCATCTTTGTTTTCTACCTGTCATCTGTCAGTTTAGGATTTTTGTTTTCTACCTGTCAACTGTCAGTTTAGCATCTTTGTTTTCTACCTGTCAACTGTCAGTTTAGCATCTTTGTTTTCTACCTGTCAACTGTCAGTTTAGCATCTTTGTTTTCTACCTGTCAACTGTCAGTTTAGCATCTTTGTTTTCTACCTGTCAACTGTCAGTTTAGCATCTTTGTTTTCTACCTGTCAACTGTCAGTTTAGCATCTTTGTTTTCTACCTTTCAACTGTCAGTTTAGCATCTTTGTTTTCTACCTGTCAACTGTCAGTTTAGGCTGCTCGCCGGCTCGTCATCACCACTTCAAGATGGCGGCCAAATTTCTCGCGTCACAGCAGCCAATGCTGCGTCTACTTATAAGATGTCTATGGACCTACCTACTTTAAATGTTTTGTTTGGAGGAGACTTTATGAACACATAAGTACCAGTAATAAACATAGATAGTTAAAAACGTCAGAGTTTTAGTTTAAAGAGGTAACTCCCGCGTCGCGTGGTTTAAATAAATGCCTTCTTCGGACACAAAAGTACCGTCAACTTTAAACAAATCTCATGTTTTCTCTTAGTTTGAGCGGCACAAGCTGCAGTTACCTGACAAGGTTGTGGTCATCAGACGACAGCAACTGAATGACTTCCATCGGTGTTTGACTCTGCAGAGGACCGCCATGTTGTTGTTATGAAACGAAGGACCCCAACTGTCGCTGCGGTGTTCGAATAAATGCCTGACAGGAAAAATGGTCGTTTCCGCCGTAAGTCCCGGCTTACCCAAATAAAATATTCACTCATTAAAACTCTTCAACTCATATACATATACATTGCACTAATAATAATAAACCACGTATACCTTATACAAAGTTTAGGATATACACAATTATTGTAATTTGCACAACATTTGTACATTTGTCCAAAGACTATAATTCTTCTCAACAGAAACTGTAATTGCTAGTATAGTTATATATATATATATATATATATATATATATATATATATATATATATATATATATATATATATATATATATATATATATATATATATATATATATATATATATATATATATATATATATATATATATATATATATATTGTCGCTTTTTTAAATATAAAATACCTGTATATACTGTATATATATACATATATGTATATCTCTCTATATATATATTTAAAACACACACATATATATATATATATATATATATATATATATATATATATATATATATATGTATATATATATATATATATATATATATATATATATATATATATATATATATATATATATATATATATTGTCGCTTTTATAAATATATAATATATACATATATGTATATATACACATATACAGTATGTATCTCTCTATATATATATATTAATAAAAACACACACACACACACATATACATATATATGTATATATATATATATGTGTGTGTGTTTATTAATATATACATATACAGATATATACATGTACATATACATATATATACACACACATACAGTATATATATATATTGTCGCTTCTATAAATATAATATATATACATACATATATGTATATCTCGCTCTATATATATTAACAAACACACACACACACATATATATGTATATATATATTGTCTTTTTTATAAAAATATAATATATACATATATGTATATATACACATATATGTATCGCTCTACATATATATATTAATAAACACACACACACACACATATATATATATGTATGTATATATATATATATGTGTGTGTTTGTGTTTATTAATATATACATATATAGAGATATATACATGTACATATACATATGTACACACACACACATATATATATATATATATATTGTCGCTTTTGTAAATATATAATATATATATATATATATCTCAATATATATTAACAAACACACACACACACGTATATATATATATGTATATATACAATGTATATATATATATATATATATATATATATATATATATATATATATATATATAAAACAATACTAGCAACTAGCAATTACAGTTTCTCTTGAGAAACACATATATTGTTATATATATATATATATATATATATATATATATATATATATATATATATATACTAAAAGTATAATAATATTGAGACCACTTGCTGACAAAGTTGAAAAACAGAACAATAACTCACCACCTGCACTGAATAGTCACTTTAATACTAGAGCAGTCATTTAAAATTATTATGTTTAATTTAGTGGATAAAATTATCATTTCCAATTTCCTTCTGAAATTACGTGCCACTTTTGAGCAAAAGTAATTCAACAAATTATTATTATTACGTTTTAAAAAACTTTGAAAAATGACGAGTATAAATAGCAAGATAAAATAAGGCACACAGGCAAAGAAGACTAGCTTTACAGGCATGATTTATTGAAAACACACCAAATGTATACTCTACAAACCAGCATGTTTGTGTTATGTTGAACAAGTTTCATATCTGCATGTGGGTATTAGTAAGATCAAAGTAATACATTCTGTCACTGTGGCATCGCTTCTGCTTGCTACGTAAGCCTGAATGACCGCACTCACTCCTCTAGAGAAATTAAAAAGCATTTCCAATGATCCTATCTTTGTAAAACTTTCAAATACAATGCATTACAAGGCAGGAACCCACATACTAAACTACCAAGAGTTGGGGGGGAGGGTGGGGGCATTGCATGATGGATGATACCAGTGTGATACCAGTGTGATACGGAGGGTGCGTGAATAAGTGTTTGATCCCCTGCTGACTTTGTAAGCTTTGCAAATGTATAATTGAATGGTATTTTCATGGAGATTTAAGAAATGTAAAATAACATGAAATAAAGGATATAAATTAAATAGGGCTTCGAATCTTTGGGTGTCCCACGATTCCATTCAATATCAATTATTGGGGTCACGATTCGATTATAAATCGTTTTTTTCTGATTCAACGCGATTCTCGATTCAAAAACGATATTTTTCCGATTCAAAAGGATTCTCTATGCATTCAATACATAGATTTCAGCAGGATCTACCCCAGTCTGCTGACATGCAAGCAGAGTAGTAGATTTTTGTAAAAAGCTTTTATAATTGTAAGGGACAATGTTTTATCAACTGATTGCAATAATGTACATTTGTTTGAACTATTAAATGAACTACAAATATGACTTATTTTATCTTTGTGAAAATATTGGACACAGTGTGTTGTCAAGCTTATGAGATGCCATGCAAGTGTAAGCCACTGTGTACGGAAAAAAATAGTTTTATAATGTATCTCGTGCGCTCGAGAAACTACGCACGAGAAACTTTTTATATAGTTACAAAAAAAAATATTTCAAAAAATTATGTTTTTTTTTTTTTTTTTTAGACATGTATCTTTTGCGCACAAGAAAGTTTCTCGTGTGCACGAGATACATGTCTAAAAATATTTTTTTCAAATTAGGATTTTTTTTTTTTTTAGACATGTATCTCGTGCACACGAGAAACTTTCTTGTGCGCACAAGATACATGTCTAAAAAAATGTTTTTTTAAATTAGGATTTTAAAAAATATAATTTTTAGACATGTATCTCGTGCACATGAGAAACTTTCTCGTGTGCACGAGATACATGTCTGAAAAAAAAAAAAAAATCCTAATTTAAAAAAAAAAAATTTTAGACCTGTATCTCGTGCGCACGACAAACTTTATTTTGCGCACGAGATACATGTCTCAAAAAAAAAAAAAAATTATAATTTTTTTTTTTAGACATGTATCTCGTGAGCACGAGAAAGTTTCTCATGTGCACGAGATACATGTCTAAAAAAATTTTTTTTTTAAATCCTAATTTAAAAAAACATTTTTTTAGACATGTATCTCGTGCACACGAGAAACTTTCTTGTGCGCAAAAGATACATGTCTAAAAAATTTTTTTTTTAAATCCTAATTTAAAAAAACATTTTTTTAGACATGTATCTCGTGCACATGAGAAACTTTCTCGTGCGCACGAGATACATGTCTGAAAAATAAAATAAAAATCCTAATTTAAAATTTTTTTTTTTAGACCTGTATCTCGTGCGCACGAGAAACTTTATTTTGCACACGAGATACATGTCTAAAAAAAAAAAAAAAAAATTATATATTTTTTTTTAGACATGTATCTCGTGAGCACGAGAAAGTTTCTCATGTGTACGAGATACATGTCTAAAAAAATTTTTTTTTTAAATCCTAATTTAAAAAAACATTTTTTTAGACATGTATCTCGTGCACACGAGAAACTTTCTTGTGCGCAAAAGATACATGTCTAAAATTTTTTTTTTTTAAATCCTAATTTAAAAAAACATTTTTTTAGACATGTATCTCGTGCACATGAGAAACTTTCTCGTGCGCACAAGATACATGTCTGAAAAATAAAATAAAAATCCTAATTTAAAAATTTTTTTTTTTAGACCTGTATCTCGTGCGCACGAGAAACTTTATTTTGCACACGAGATACATGTCTAAAAAAAAAAAAAAAAAAATTATAATTTTTTTTTTAGACATGTATCTCGTGCGCAAGAGAAACTTTCTCGTGCGCACGAGATACATGTCTAAAAAATTTTTTTTTAAATAATAAAAAAATAATTTTTTCATTTTTATTGTATTAGAATTTGTTCATTTTTATTTTTTATAAATGTCTAATAATAATGTCAATGAGGGATTTTTAATCACTGCTATGTTGAAATTGTTACTAATATTGATACTGTTGTTGATAATATTCATTTTTGTTTCACTACTTTTGGTTTGTTCTGTGTCGTGTTTGTGTCTTTTCCCCACACCCCTAAAATTAAATGAGTACCGTGACATAAGTATCAGAAGTACACTCATTTGTCCTGTGTCCACCTTTAAATATCGAAGGCAACAAAGGAGTGGCTCAAAAGAATACTGTGGAGGGAGCTGCAACTTTGAAGTTGCTAAGCGACAGCCCCAAAACCATGAGTATTTGGAGAGTATATTTAAACTGACCTAAATCCCTGACATACCAACAAACTTTATCTCGACCAAAAATTTTAATTTTGCTTTATTTCACCTAGTCAACTTCAAATACCGCATTTTTCGGACTATAAATCAGTTTTTTTCATAGTTTGGCCGGTGCGACTTATACTCCGGAGCGACTTATACTCCGAAAAATACGGTAAATGTTGGTATAAAATCAGCATGGGATCAAATAAACATGGCCGTCACCGTATGAGAAAGGGCAGGAATACGGTTCTAGAAAAAACACCTATCTAGCATGGAAAAGATTTAAGGCACATGATAGGTACAAACACATCTGCTACCGAGAAGTACACTGACTTTATTTTGACAAAGTTGAATCAGTTAAATCTACACCGACCGACCGCCCGCCTCGACTCCACGGGTGTCGACAGCACGGTTGTGTTTCATAAACGCACACAACCAACACACACTTCGACTCACGCTAACACAACTCCTTTTGGTTGCGGTGCTGCGGTCGTACACACTTTTAAAGAGGATTCCGTGGATGAAAACCAGAGGTGTGACGGTACACAAAAATGTCGGTTCGGTACGTACCTCGGTTTAAAGGTCACGGTTCGGTTCATTTTCGGTACAGTAAGAAAACAACAAAATATACATTTTTTGGTTATTTATTTACTAAATTTGCAAAATATTCCACCAAAAATATTTTTCTTAGTGGAATATTTGATGTGAAGTAATGGGAACCTTGGATAGGTCAATAATTCATAATAACATTGATTTTGATTTAATATTATGTTTTGAGCAATGACAGTTTGAAAGGAAAAAATAAATTGTTTTATTAGTCAACATTGCAACTTTTTCTAAATTACATTTAACCTTTAAGCTTTTTTATTTCACTTTTGTTATGTTTTTGTGTATTTTAATAGTATTTTTAGAATGTGCCGTGGGCCTTTAAAACATTAGCTGTGGGCCGCAAATGGCCTCCGGGGGCACACTTTTGACACCCCTGCTATAGATAATAAAAAAATTAAATGTGATAAATTTATGGATAAAAAGCAGAGCCTGGCGACGCATGCGCGTTTATCATATCTCTCTCTCTCTCTCTCTGTCTCTGCCCCTCCCTCACCAATGCTGCTGCGCCGCACAATTTGTTTTGTTTTTAACCCCTTCTTAACCCTGAACGTACATTGAAAATACACGCAACCCTAACTCAAAATGCCGGACATTTGAGGCATTTAAGAAACTCCGCCCTGACAGCTCCGCAAAAGAGGACATGTCCGGTGAAAAGAGGACGTATGGTCAGTCTATCCTAGCCCGTTAGCTGCTAGCATGCCGTGTGTCGTGCCTCGGTGTGCATTGTTTACACAACGTGCGGTACGCTACTTACAAACCCCGTTTCCATATGAGTTGGGAAATTGTGTTAGATGTAAATATAAACGGAATACAATGATTTGCAAATAATTTTATTTTTTTTAGACATGTATCTCGTGCGCTCAAGAAACTATCTCGTGCGCACGAGAAACATTTTATAAAGTTATAAAAATAAAAATGTTTTTTAAATTATAATTTTTAATTTTTTTATTTTTTTAGACAGTATCTCGTCCGCACGAGAAACTTTTTATAAAGTTAAAAAAAAAATAAAAAAATTTAAAAAATTTTTTTTTTAGACATGTATCTCGTGCGCTAAAAAAAAAAAAAAAAAGGTTTTTTTTCGTTTTTAGACACGTATCTCGTATGTGCGCACGATAAACGTGCATACATGTCTAAAAAAAAAAAAAAAAAAAATTATAATTAAAACAATTTTTTTTTTTTATAACTTCATAAAAAGTTTTCCGTCGTGTTACGGACCGTAGATGGTGAAATCTTGTAATATGTCCGTGTGGAAACTCGTTCGGTACACCTCCGAACCGAACCGGAACCCCCGAACCGGAACCCCCGTACCGAAACGGTTCAATACAAATACACGTACCGTCACACCCCTCATGAAAAACACACACTTCCGAGGACCGACAAAAGGGAATATTATCATATATATATATTTTAACTGTAGAGTTATTGATACAAGTTTTTTTTTGTTTTTTGTGTCATTTATTGAATATTACCATAACACACACCTTTTTGTAAACACCGTGTAAAATATGCAAGCTCTTATAAAAAAATCATGTCACAAAGCGAAGAAAAACGTCAATGCAGGCACATGCCATTCGCCGGGATGACGTACACACGTGATACAAAATTTTTTCCGTCTCCGCCATATATGCTGACTCGGGAGAAAGACGGGAGGCAAGAGAACTGTTCACCACCAAAGTTTGTGTGTGGGTGGAGGGGGAAGGGGGTGGGGGGGGGGGGATGGCAGATATGAGCCTATATCACTCTGTTTTCTAACCACCCTGAAACCTTGTAAAAATATATACTATATGACCTTTTTATACTTGCTTTTATACAGTGTGATCCTTCCATTTGGATTTTCTCTCGCTGCATGTCAGTAACAGAGTGATAGCACACACACACACACACACACACACACACACAAAACTGGCACTTAAAAAGAATATGGACATCTGTACATTTTTTTTTGTCATGCTCACAACATAATATTTCTCTTTAAGAAGCACCAATCAGTGCTTCGTTATAACAACACAGTGGAAAGAAACATAATCAGTTGTTGACCTCTACGGAGCCCCTAAAGGGACATGGGGGAAAAAAATGTTTTATAATATTTTTATTTTTATAAATTTTTTTAGACGAGAAACTTTTTATAAAGTTATAAAAACAAAAACAAAAACAAAATTTTTTTTTTTTTTTTTAGACATCTCTCGCGAACGAGAAACTATCTCGTGCGCACGAGATACATGTCTAAAAAAAAAAAAAAAAAAAAAAAAATTTTCTTTTTATAACTTTATAAAAAGTTTCTTATGGGGCAAATGTTTTTTTTTATAATATATATATATATTTTTAGACATGTATCTCCTGCGCACGAGAAACTTTTTATAAAGTTATAAAAAAAAAAAAAATTTAAAAAAAAATACATATATATTTTTTTAGACATGTATCTCTTGGGAACGAGAAACTATCTCGTGCACACGAGAAACTATCTCGTGCGCACGAGAAAAGAGATACATGTCTAAAAAAAATAAAATAAAAACATTTTTTTCATTTTTTTATAACTTTATAAAAAGTTTCTCATGGGGAAAAAAATGTTTTTCTAATTTTTTAAAACTTTTTTTTTTAGACATGTATCTCCTGCGCACGAGAAAGTTTTTATAAAGTTATAAAAAAACAAAACGAAATTTTAAAAAAATATATATATATTTTTTAGACATGTATCGTGCGCACGAGAAACTATCTCGTGCACACGAGATACATGTCTAAAAAATAAAAAATAAAAAATAAAATTCTTTTTTTTTTTTATAACTTTATAAAAAGTTTCTCTTGGGGGAAAAAAAAAAATTCAATTTTTTTTATTTTTATTTTTAGACATGTATCTCCTGCGCACGAGAACGTTTTTATAAAGTTATAAAAAAATAAAAAAATAATAAAAAATATTATTATAATTTTTTATTACACATGTATCTCTTGGGAACGAGAAACGATCTCTTGGGAACGAGAAACGATCTCGTGCGCATGAGAAACTATCTCGTGCACACGAGAAAAGAGATACATGTCTAAAAAAAATAAAATAAAAAAAATGTTTTCATTTTTTTATAACTTTATAAAAAGTTTCTCATGGGGGAAAAAAAAAATTTCTAATTTTTTTTTTTTTTTTTTTTTAGACATGTATCTCCTGCGCACGAGAAACCTTTTATAAAGTTATAAAAAAATACAAAATAAATACAAAATATTATTATTATTTTTTAGACATGTATCTCTTGGGATTGAGAAACCATCTCGTGCGCACGAGATACATGTCTGAAAAAAACAAACTAAAAACAATTTAAATTTTTTTTTACATTTTTTTATAACTTTATAAAACGTTTCTCGAGCGCAAGTTGTCTAAAAATAAAAATAAAAATTATAAAAAAGATGTTTTCCCCCATGTCCCTTTAGGGGCTCCGTAGACCTCTGACCCTCGACCTCGGTTATCTTTTTTTTGCCCTGGGAAAGAATGAAGGTATAAATAAGGGATGATCTGCGTAAGTCGACAATATGTGACACGGTTACTACTTGCTTGAGATGTGCTTTCCAAATAATGAGATATTAATATACAATGCCATGGTTGGCCTTTTTTCTTCCCCCTAATATACACTTTTGTAGAAAGTTGAACATAAAAAGAGAATTTAGACCAAACTTCTCCAAGCTGAACACGGCGCCTTATATTTCTTTTAACACACACAGAATCTGGAAATATATTCATTTCTTAGCATGTCGTTGTTTCTTTTACACGTCTTAGCCTTGTCTCGCTTGCACTTTCTTTCAACCTGCAGAACCCTCCCTTTACGGAATAAAACCTCACACTCCAAAAGCATCTTAGTGCAGTTTTCTTTAAAACACAGTGAATCAAAGAGACTGCTAATTGGTGACTTAGGGCCTGATTTACTAACGATTTGCGCGCAAGCTCGATAGCACGCGCAACGCTGATCGAATAAACGTGTGCAAAGTGGACTGTGTCTGTTGAGTGAGCAGAATAAGGTGTGCAATCCATGTTGCGTCTCTGTCTTCATTAATATGCAAAATATATGCTGATAATCAAAACACACAGCACACGCAATGTGATTTACCGTTTTGGGAGCACTATCACATCATGGAAAAGCTGGTTGGAAAAGAAACATTGGATGTGAGGGTCGGAATAGAACAGACAAGCCAAAAAAAAAAAAAAAAAAATAGAACAGAAAAGTCATCGTAATGTCTGCTCGCGGAAAAACAAAAAATCCTAATCTACGATTTGACTCCCTCGAATGGCCTTGAACAACAGGAGCAGGCTGTTCTGAAAACATCCCCCCGAGGATTCCTCAATGATGGACGCTTTTGACCTCCCTTCCTCCTCAACGACACCTGGAGTCGAACTTTTGCTTGCATGCAGAACGGCCCCGGGCCTATGGACACTACATCAACACACCCAAGACAATGGGCATATACACACGCATATCACTACCCCCACCCCATGCCTTCACCACCGCTTGATTCCCCTTCTGGGTGATGGACGGCTGGCAGCGCTTTATAGCAGCAGTCGACCTCCAGGGCCCCAACTCCCCCACCCCCTCTGTTGCGAGTTGTCGTGATTAAATGTAACGTGTTTATGTGTGCATGGCATGGAGGTTTTTTTCCCACTCCAGACTAGGCCCCCTTAGGAGCCCAGACTAGATTGTATTTGTTTTACTCATCTTCTTCCCCAGCGTTTTACCTTTTTACTATCTTTTACGGGGCGCCTTTGGCGACCCATCAGCGTTCCTGTTCTGTAACCCTGTACACTGTTTGTTTGTCTAATCTTGAACAAGTTTGTGCCGAAAACAAAGTTTCCTTGTACTCGTGCAATGACAATAAAGTCCTATCCTATCCTAATTTACGTTTTATTTAGCACGTTTGAAAAAAAAATGGACACAGTTACGCACACGGCTGTGAGAGAGGAGTGCTCTCGCTGCAAAGACACGACGGACAGAGAATCCTCTGCGCTACAGAAATTTAAAAAAAATATTCGGCACATGCAATCAGCGCACCTGCCTGGTATGAACGAGCTGCCTTCATAAGCCCGCACAACCTGCCAATGCCGGGCCGGAATATAATCTGCTGTTACCTTTGTAAGCACCCCATGTCTGGCTTCCGTTGTGTCTGATGTTCCGGTTGTCTTCCCGTGTTCTCCTGTGATACCCCTGTTGTTCTCCCTGCTTCCCGGACTGCCCTTTTGGATTCTCGACCTCCCGCTTGGGCAAGGACCTCTCGACGCCCCTCTCTCGCCCTGGACCATCTGCCTGCCCAACGGACTGTCTTCCTGCCTTGTCTCTCCTCTCGCCCCAACACAACGTTACACACATAGTCTAACACAGGGGTCACCAACGCGGTGCCCGCGGGCACCAGGTCGCCCGTAAGGACCAGATGAGTAGCCCGCCGGCCTGTTCTAAAAATAGCTCAAATAGCAGCACTTACCAGTGAGCTGCCTCTATTTTTTTAATTGTATTTATTTACTAGCAAACTGGTCTCGCTTTGCCCGACATTTTTAATTCTAAGAGAGACAAAACTCAAATAGAATTTGAAAATCCAAGAAAATATTTTAAAGACTTGGTCTTCACTTGTTTAAATAAATTTATAATTTTTTTTACTTTGCTCCTTATAACTTTCAGAAAGACAATTTTAGACAAAAAATACAACCTTAAAAATGATTTTAGGATTTTTAAACACATATACCTTTTTACCTTTTAAATTCCTTCCTCTTCTTTCCTGACAATTTAAATCAATGTTCAAGTAAAAAAAAAATTTTTATTGTAAAGACTAATAAATACCCTTTAATTTAATTCTTCATTTTAGCTTCTGTTTTTTCGACGAAGAATATTTGTGAAATATTTCTTCAAACTTATTATGATTAAAATTCAAAACAATTATTCTGGCAAATCTAGAAAATCTGTAGAATCAAATTTAAACCTTATTTCAAAGTCTTTTGATTTTCTTTTAAAAATGTTGTTCTGGAAAATCTAGAAGAAATAATGATTTGTCTTTGTTAGAAATATAGCTTTGTTTGTTATATATTGTTTGTTATATATTCTAACAAAGTGTAGATTGGATTTTAACCTATTTAAAACATTTCATCAAAATTCTAAAATTAATCTTAATCAGGAAAAATTACTAATGATGTTCCATAAATTCTTTTTTTAAAGTTTTTCTCTTCTTTTTTTCGGTTGAATTTTGAATTTTAAAGAGTCGAAATTGAAGATAAACTATGTTTCAAAATTTTATTGTCATTTTTTTCGTGTTTTCTCCTCTTTTAAACCGTTCAATTAAGTGTAAATATCATTAATTATTAATAATAACATAGAGTTAAAGGTAAATTGAGCAAATTGGCTATTTCTGGCAATTTATTTAAGTGTGTATCAAACTGGTAGCCCTTCGCATTAATCAGTACCCAAGAAGTAGCTCTAGGTTTCAAAAAGGTTGGTGACCCCTGATCTAACACCACTCACTCTTGGGTTTTTGTCACACACACCATTCTATAGTTTATTTCAGGGGTGTCCAAAGTGCGGCCCGGGGGCCATTTGCGGGCCGCAGCTAATTGTTTGGAAATGCTATTGCAAAAATAAAAAATAAACATTACAAAAAGTGGAATGAGGTGACATCTAACTAGAAAAAGTTGCAATGTTGACACAAAGCTGTCATGCAGGCTGCTTTTTTTCTCTTGTCTATCTTTATTTTTCTTTTTTTTGCCATTGCTTTAAAAAAAAAAGAAAAATCAATGTTATAATGAATTATTGACCTATTCAAGGCTCCAATTATTTCAAATATTTCACTTTAAAATGTTTTATGTGGAAAATATTGCATATATTGTGTGGTTGCCATACAAAAGCATCAACGTTTTCTTTGACAAAAGAGCATAAAACAAACAAAATAATAGTTCAAACGTAACATTTACAGATACATCTGAAGTTGATCTAGTAACTTAAGTGTTGAAAGTAAAAAAAAACTAATAAAAATGTATCACTTTGAGTGGGGCACCTTTTGTATCCTAAATATATTTAATGGGATTTTATTTATCTTTTCACTGTGATTACTCAAAAATAACAATGAATTAAAATCAATGGTGTCTTGCATTATTGATGTTTTTAAGGCTCTAATTACTTCACATCAAACATTGCTTTCTGAATGTTTTGGGCAGTGGGGGAAATACTGCATAATTCAGTTTTATTATAAAAAACAAAGTTGTCTTGACAGAAAAGGTATAAAACCTTTTTGGTTTTTTAAATTTTATATCAACCTGAAGTTGATATACTGAAGAGATTTACTGTAAGCGTTAATTAAAACAAATAAAAAAATAATTTGACTTGTTTTTAACATTTTAATGACTTAGACACTTTATGGTCCCCGGTAGGGATGTCCGATAATGGCTTTTTGCCGATATCCGATATTCCGATATTGTCCAACTCTTTAATTACCGATACCGATATCAACCGATACCGATATCAACCGATATATGCAGTCGTGGAATTAACACATTATTATGCCTAATTTGGACAACCATGTATGGTGAAGATAAGGTACTTTTTAAAAAAAAATAATAAAATAAGATAACTAAATTAAAAACATTTTCTTGAATAAAAAAGAAAGTAAAACAATATAAAAACAGTTACATAGAAACTAGTAATTAATGAAAATGAGTAAAATTAACTGTTAAAGGTTAGTACTATTAGTGGACCAGCAGCACGCACAATCATGTGTGCTTACGGACTGTATCCCTTGCAGACTGTATTGATATATATTGATATATAATGTAGGAACCAGAATATTAATAACAGAAAGAAATGGGGGGAGGGAGGTTTTTTGGGTTGGTGCACTAATTGTAAGTGTATCTTGTGTTTTTTATGTTGATTTAATAAAAAAACAAAAAAAACAAAAACGATACAGATAATAAAAAAAACGATACCGATAATTTCCGATATTACATTTTAACGCATTTATCGGCCGATAGTCCCCGGGAGCCCTAAAGGTAAAAAAACAAACAAAATCCATATATTTTGTTATGATTTGAAAATGAAAACTATCAAAATGGCCCCCGCAGGCTTTAATTTTTCCGTATGCGGCCCTCAGTAGAAACAGTTTGGACACCCCTGGTTTATTTAGTATTGTTTATTATTATTATATATATATTTTAACTATATATATAATAAATCATTGAACATTACCTTCCCCTGGTGTCTGTTGCCGTCACCTCCCCTCCTAACCCTATCAAAAATGCCCATAAAAAGTGGTATATGTCCCCCTGCTTGTATAAAAACAGCAAAACACCACAGGCAGGAGCGTGACAACAAGGACGTGCAGTAAATGAGTGTCTCCCTGGTGATGCCCAGTATCGTACACGCAAAATCCTACGTAAATAAAACGGTCTGCACTACTTTTTAATTGCACACACGGTCTTAGTAGATCACGCGCGACATGTAGACGCAATTGTATAGATTGCACACGCTGTTTTAGCGCGAGGCATTTGGATCTTAGTAAATCAGGCCCTTAGCGTACATGTCGATCCACTATGTTACCGCTCCTTTTTTAAATATAGACATCCAGTATCTTTCAAACACTCCAATTCCGAACCTGCTCACGTCCAAAAAAACCAGCAAAGCCACAACAAACTGAAAAAAGTCGGGACTAAGAAATTGGACCATCTGTAAGTCCTCCGGGTGTGAAAGCAAGCTAAAATAAAATGATTCCTTCCTCTCCCACTCACCTGCCCCCGTCACGCCTCCACGTGGCCCCGTAACTTGCAGAGCTCAGCAAAGGTCAACACTGTAGAATTCACATGCTAGTCCCGTGGGAATGTAGAAATGTAAAAGCAGTAGGAAGTGTCACTTCATATTGTGTTGTTGTTTTTTTTCTTCTTTCATATAATAATGCTGGTCGCCGTTCTGGTCGTCGGTGTTATTATCTTTAAAATCCTCTATCTGTACAAAGTTCAGCTCCCCAATGTGAGCTCCTTATGAAATGGCAGTGGTGATGTGAGAGACCCTCCTGGTGTGGCACTCCCGTCGCTTTTTTTTTTTTTTTTTTTTTTTTTTAAGCCTGGAACACAATACATAAAAGCATTAGACACATAGAAATAATAACACATTTTCTCAGTAGGAAAACAAAGCAAAGCAATTTATACATACAAACCCCGTTTCCATATGAGTTGGGAAATGGTGTTAGATGTAAATATAAACGGAATACAATGATTTGCAAATCCTTTTCAACCCATATTCAGTTCAATGCACTACAAAGACAACATATTTGATGTTCAAACTGATAAACTTTGTTTTTTTTTGCAAATAATAATTAACTTAAAATTTCATGGCTGCAACACGTGCCAAAGTAGTTGGGAAAGGGCATGTTCACCACTGTGTTACATGGCCTTTCCTTTTAACAACACTCAGTAAACGATTGGGAACTGAGGACACTAATTGTTGAAGCTTTGAAAGTGGAATTCTTTCCCATTCTTGTTTTATGTAGAGCTTCAGTCGGTCAACAGTCCGGGGTCTCCGTTGTCGTATTTTAGGCTTCATAATGCGCCACACATTTTCGATGGGAGACAGGTCTGGACTGCAGGCGGGCCAGGAAAGTACCCGCACTCTTTTTTTACGAAGCCACGCTGTTGTAACACGTGCTGAATGTGGCTTGGCATTGTCTTGCTGAAATAAGCAGGGGCGTCCATGAAAAAGACGGCGCTTAGATGGCAGCATATGTTGTTCCAAAACCTGTATGTACCTTTCAGCATTAATGGTGCCTTCACAGATGTGTAAGTTACCCATGTCTTGGGCACTAATACACCCCCATACCATCACACATGCTGCCTTTTCCACTTTGCGTCGTTAATGCTAGGTTCACACCAACGGCGCTTTGACGGCGCTTTAAAGCGGCATGCAAAGCGGCGTTAAAGCGTAACAAAGCCTGATTAAAGCGTGAGGGTCCTAATGGATCGTGGGAAAGCTTGTAGTGAAGCGGGACATGCGGCAAGTTCGCCAAAATTTTTTAAACGGTTTAAAAAAATTTGGCGCTCTGTCAAGGATGGAATAAAGCGGCGAGAGCGAATCAAAGCCTGACAAAGCTCAGCAAAGCTTGACTAAAAGCGTAGGAAAGCTTAACAGATCTTGGTTCAAAGCGCGGACCCCAGTCTACAACTACAAATAGGAAGTGACTGTGATATTGACTAGTGACATTGAATATAAAAAATAAAAGAAATGCCTTTTTATTATTGTCAACTAGCATAAGAAATGAAAGATAGATATTTATTAAGATGACAAAGAAATAAAAGAAATAAAGATATAAAACATAATAAATAATAAACATAATATAACGAAAAAAAAAGAAATTGAAAAAATAAATGAATATAAAACATAATAAATAATAAACACAATATAACGAAAAAAAAGAGAAATTGAAAAAATAAATGAATATAAAACATAATAAATAATAAACATAATATAACGAAAAAAGAAGAGGGATTGAAAAAATAAATGAATATAAAACATAATAAATAATAAACATAATATAACACAAAAAAAGAGAAATTCAAAAAATAAATGAATACAAAAAATGTGTGGAAAACAGTGTACTGAGTTTTTCAAATTTTTTTTTAACTTATTTGTTTATCATATTTCTCTTTTTTATTACATTATGTGTTTTATCCTGTATATAATAAAACAAAAAGAGAAATCAAATAAATAGATAAATCTAAAAAAAAAAGGGGGAAAACTTAGTATACTGAGTTTTTCACATTTTTTTTAACTTATTTGTTTATCATATTTCTCTTTCTTATTATATTATGTGTGCGCACGCAATTTATTCATCAAATTCACAAAATAATTATCACAGCATCTTCCAAATTGCACATAATTACATAACAATATCACATTTCAAAGTCATTATTACAAATTAATGTTCATGACACATTAATTCCAATGCACAACAGAGCTTGATAATCGTGTCAGAGCCTGATTTAAAGCGTCAGGATCGCATCAAAGCATAATAAAGTTCAATAAAGCGTAATAAAACGTATCAAAGCTTGATTTAAAGCGTGATTTAAAGCGTATCAAAGCGGGATCAAAGCGGCATCAAATCGCGAGGAACGGTAATTCGTCCCCCCAAAGCGGCAACTAATTCGTATCAGAGCGTATCAAAGCATAACATTACTTCGGAGATCGGGATATTCATGGAAAAATTGACAAAAATGACGGCGCTTTGCTCGCCGCTTTAAAGCGCGGCAAGCGCCGTTGGTGTGAACCAGGCATAACAGTCTGGATGGTTCGCTTCCCCTTTGGTCCGGATGACACGATGTCGAATATTTCCAAAAACAATTTGAAATGTGGACTCGTCAGACCACAGAACACTTTTCCACTTTGCATGAGTACATCTTAGATGATCTCGGGCCCAGAGAAGCCGGCGGCGTTTCTGGGTGTTGTTGATAAATGGCTTTCGCTTTGCATAGTAGAGTTTTAACTTGCACTTACAGATGTAGCGACCAACTGTAGTTACTGACAGTGGTTTTCTGAAGTGTTCCTGAGCCCATGTGGTGATATCCTTTAGAGATTGATGTCAGTTTTTGATACAGGGATCGAAGGTCACGGTCATTCAATGTTGGTTTCCGGCCATGCCGCTTACGTGCAGTGATTTCTCCAGATTCTCTGAACCTTTTGATGATATTACGGAGCGTAGATGTTGAAATCCCTAAATTTCTTGCAATTGCACTTTGAGAAATGTTGTTCTTAAACTGCTTGACTATTTGCTCACGCAGATGTGGACAAAGGGGTGTACCTCGCCCCATCCTTTCTTGTGAAAGACTGAGCATTTTTTGGGAAGCTGTTTTTATACCCAATCATGGCACCCACCTGTTCCCAATTAGCTTGCACACCTGTGGGATGTTCCAAATAAGTGTTTGATGAGCATTCCTCAACTTTATCAGTATTTATTGCCACCTTTCCCAACTTCTTTGTCACGTGTTGCTGGCATCAAATTCTAAAGTTAATGATTATTTGCAAAAAAAAAAAAAAGTTTATCAGTTTGAACATGAAATATGTTGTCTTTGTAGCATATTCAACTGAATATGGGTTGAAAATGATTCGCAAATCATTGTATTCCGTTTATATTTACATCTAACACAATTCCCCAACTCATATGGAAGCGGGGTTTGTATGTATGAGTTATCACACAACTCTCATGCTTAAAGGCTGTTGCTATAGTTATTATCAATTGTGTTGAAGTTGTACTTTTCTATCTGTACAAAGGCACACAACGGGTAATCTTGCTTTGCGAGGTTGTCTCGTGTCGGCAGTTTGATTCCAGACCCTGCCTGCTGACAACCAAGGACGGACATCGAGTACCTCGACGCGGACAGGACAGAGACAGGGCGAGATCACGAGTGTCTACTAGTGATGTACGGTAGTTTATTTTAATGCTTTTTCTTTCAATTACATGCAAACACAAATAGTAATAAGCTATTGAACTTGTCATCGCAATGCCTTTGAAGTCTACTAAAAAGAGGTATGAGAGATGAACTTAATTGTCTGATAATGATTAAAATCATGAGAGGCTGGAGTTGAGGCGCAATTACTTACCTTAGGTCATTCTAACGGTGTATACCTTTGGAATCAGGCAGCATTACTAGACTGAATAGCACCACTGTGGCTACAGATCTCAAGTTGTGATACAGTTAGGATAAAAACGAGCATGGAGAGAAAATATGATGACTTGGAGTAGGAAGACAGGAAGGTCAACATGAAGCTACGACACATGGACGTATGGCATTAAAAGAATGGGACACAAACAAACAGACCCAATGCTGATGGAATAAAATGTTGACCTAAACCACCACATGCTCAGTGGGGACATCAGTGGCCACCCAACAATAATCAGTTCCTGGAGTCTATTGCTTTATGCCTGGTTCACACCAACGGCGCTTGCCGCGCTTTCAAGCGGCGAGCAAAGCGCCGTCATTTTTGTCAATTTTTCCACGAATATCCCGATCTCTGAAGTAATGTTATGCTTTGATACGCTCTGATACGCTCTGATACGAATTAGTTGCCGCTTTGTTACCGTTCCTCACGCTTTGATACACTTTAAATCACGCTTTGATACGTTTTATTACGCTTTATTGAACTTTATTACGCTTTGATGCGATCCTGACGCTTTAAATCAGGCTCTGTTGTGCATTGTTACAACAAAAATAAGAAAAAAATGTGAAAAACTCAGTATACTGTTTTGCACACATTTTTTATATTCATTTATTGTTTCAATTTCTCTTTTTTTTCCCGTTATATTATGTTTTATATCTTCATTTCTTTTATTTTTGTCATCTTAATAAATATCGATCTTTCATTTGTTATGCTAGTTGAAAATAATAAAAGGCAATTATCCACACATTTTTTATATTCATTTATTTTTTTCAATTTCTCTTTTTTTTCCGTTATATTATGTTTTATATCTTCATTTCTTTTATTTTTGTCATCTTAATAAATATCTATCTTTCATTTCTTATGCTAGTTGAAAATAATAAAAGGCAATTATCCACCCATTTTTTATATTCATTTATTTTTTTCAATTTCTCTTTTTTTTCCGTTATATTATGTTTTATATCTTCATTTCTTTTATTTTTGTCATCTTAATAAATATCTATCTTTCATTTCTTATGCTAGTTGAAAATAATAAAAGGCAATTATCCACACATTTTTTATATTCATTTATTCCCCCCCCACTGATACATTTTGACCACTGCAATTTTGACCCGAGTACATACAGTGGAACCAGGTGAGATCTGCGCTTGTTGCAGGTGCAAAGTGATGATGCATTGTGTTGCAGGTAAGGGGAAAGGAGACGGAACTGATGAACAAAACAGGGAATGGAAAAAGGGTTGCTGCAGTCCAACTTAAGAGGTGAGGGTGGTTATTTTGCAGATTTTTTTTTTCCTTTTCAGACCTTACCATGCATGCATTTAGACCCAGGAATCAACAGGCTGGGGCTTAACATCACAAGCGTCCACCAGACTGACCGCAGGCCTGTTACTCCTGATATAGTGTTTCCTACTTGTGTCATTCTGTGTTCACAGGAGGGTGGGTTAAAAAAAGACAAAAGCAAAAACAAAAAAGAGGTCAATACATTAGACATAGACATGCACACGAGGCAGAAAAAAAAGCTGCGGTTAATTTCCTGCCGTAGGCAAGACGAAGAGGGAGAGAAACCAGACCAAACATGCGAAGAGGACAAGTTGCATAATAATTCTGGCAAAACCTTTGAGCGGTACAGATGGCAGACTTAGAGGACATCTTTAGAAGCTCTACACTGACAATAAAGATGATTATTCTCGCAGACTTAGATTTAAGAGCTGTGCAAAGAATAGCTCAGGAATTGAGCTTAAACATGAATATGATTAAAACATTGAAATTAAAATGCATTAGTATTCCATTAGTGGGTTCTCTCTCTCGGTACTTCTCAAAGACATGCATGTTTGGCTAAATTTGAGACTCAAAACTGTCCAACAATGCGAGTGGTCGTTTTTGTGATTACCTGGCAACCATGCGCGTTCAGGGTGTGCCTTTGCCAATTATACCAACACACCTCCACCCGTTGTAAAACAATGTGTTTACAGCGTCACATACAGTAGATACCACATAATAATAATAATAATAATAATATATTTTATTTGTAAAAAGCACTTTACATTGAGTAAACAACCTCAAAGTGCTACGGTGTATTAAAAAAAATAAAAATAAAAAGATAATAATAATAAAAAAATTTAAAAAAATAAAAACTAGAACAGCCAAATAGCTAAAACTAGTATGCATATATCTAAAAAAAAAGGCTTTTTTAAAAAGAAGGGGTTTTAAGTAGGGATGTCCGATAATATCGTATAAAGGAATAAAGGACTCCCACAGGGAGTCCTTTGTACAGGTACAAAGGAACCTATTGAAATTGTAAGGTTGATTATTATTCCGCAGCTTTGCGCACTACTTTGCCCCCCTTAACATGCTTCAAAACTCACCAAATTTTATAGAAATAGAAAAACTGTGACAGCACACTTTAGTAAAAAAACCAAACCCCAAAAATCAAAATTGCGCTCTAGCGCCCCCTAGGAAAAAAACAAAAACAAACTGCCTGTAACTCGCACTAGGAAACAATAACCTGTATGTACGTCTCACTTAGACCTACAATTCATAATTTTATATCCTCGGGCAAAAACCAACAGGAAGTTGGCAATTTCCCCTTCAACATAAAAAATGACTAAAAACACACATTCTTGCCTTTTTGAGCTGTAATTTGACCCCCTTAAAATACTTCAAAACTCACCAAACTTTTTACACACATCGGGACTGGTGGAAATTGCGATCTAAAAAAAAACTGAACCCCAAAACTCAAAAATGTGCTCTAGCGCAATTTTTGAATAAAACAGAGACAAAACTGCTCCTCAGAGGAAAACTCAGACAAAACTGCTTGTAACTTCCGGTAGGAACGTCTTAGAGACATGAAAGAAAAACCTCTACGTAGGTCTCACTTAGATCTACATTTCATAGATTGACATCCTTCAGCAAAAATCAACAGGAAATTTGCAATCCCTCCTTCAAAACGAACTTTTTGTTAAAACCGGTCACCTAACATCAAACATTATCTCCTCTGAGCGCGTTTGTCGTTTCGGCTTCAAACTACTACAGGAGAGAGATTGAACCCTTCTGATTAAAAGTTGATGAAAGCTTTTTTAATAAGTGCTACGGTTTTGATTTTACGAGCCTTCAAATAAAAGAACCACTGTGCCGCAGCACCTAGGAAAAAAACACAGACACAACTTCCTCTAACTCCCAGTGCAAATATCGTAGAGACATGCAACAAAAACCTCTATGTAGGTCTGACTTAGAGCTACATTTCATACACTGACATCCTTCAACAAAAATCAACAGGAAGTTGGCAATCACCCCTTCAAAACAAAAGTTTCATAAAAACACAAATTTTTGCCTCTTTGCGCTGTAATTTTTCCAAATTCCGTTGTATGTTATACTCTTCTGACACTACCAGATGGCAGTATAGGTGTCCACATAAGTGGCCATAAGACCCCAATTCAGTAGTGTACACAATTTTGGAAATAAGAGCTAAAAGGTTCTGTCCACGCATGTGGCCACTAAGCCTTTAGAGGTTAATGGAGATTATTAGACTATTTGTTACATTAACACTGAGAGTACAACAACTACAGTAGAGCAGTGTTGCACAATGTTTACTGAGTAAAGGCACATATTTAAATAAAATTAGAAAAATAAAAAAACCTTGTTATGTCCACACGGTCATGAATATTTAAAAAAATATTTTTTTTCTATTGTCCACACGTAAACACATATTTTTGTCCTTTGACTTGCTCAGTGGCCTTGTGGTTAGAGCGTCTGCCCTGAGATCGGTAGGTTGTGCCAAAGACTCTAAAATATGGGAACCAATACCTCCCTGCTTGGCACTCAGCATCAAGGGTTGGAATTGGGGGTTAAATCACCAAAATGCCTTTGTTTGCTTACTTACTAATAAAAGACAAGTTGTCTAGTATGTTTACTATTTTAATTAAGTAACAAACTTGCAATAAGAAACATATGTTTAATGTACCCTAAGATGTTTTGTTAAAATAAAGCCAATTATGCAATTTCTTGTGGTCCCCTTTATTTAGAAAAGTACCAGGAAGTATCGAAATACATTTTGGTACTGGTACCGGTTACGACGGGGTCGCAGCTTACTGCGAGGTTTGTTCTCCCAGGATGCAAACGGACGACTCCGGACAGGACTTGCAGGTAGGAACATGATTTAATCGTAAATTAACACTCAAAGAGGTACAAAACAGAAAACAAACCGACGGAACAAGGTGCCGATGGCACCTGAAGCTAAGGCTACTACTTAGCACAGACTAGAGATCACTAGCGGGGGCTAGGAGACAAGCAAAACTTACGTAACAGTAGCGTGACGCCAACAAAGAAGCCAGACCGACTGACTGGCAAAGGCAGGCTTAAATTATGAGGGGCCGTTAGGGACATTTTTCAGAATGACCTCTTACATACACTACTGAAATGCTCTCACATAAACAACTGAAATCGTTTTCTTTTATACACACTACTGAAATGTACTCACATACACTACTGAAATGCTCTTACATACACTACTGAAATGCTATCACATAAACAACTGAAATGTTTTTCTCTCACACACCCTACTGAAATGCTCTTATAAACACTACTGAAATGCTCTTACATACACTACTGAAACACTCTTATAAACACTACTGAAATGCTCTTACAAACACTACTGAAATGCTCTTATAAACACTACTGAAACACTCTTATAAACACTACTGAAATGCTCTTATAAACACTACTGAAAAGCTCTTACATACACTACTGAAATGCTCTTATAAACATTACTGAAATGCTCTTATAAACACTACAGAAATGCTCTTATAAACACTACTGAAACACTCTTACATACACTACTGAAACACTCTTATAAACACTACTGAAACACTCTTACATACACTACTGAAATATTTTTACATACACTACTAAAACAATCTTATAAACACTACTGAAATGCTCTTATAAACACTACTCAAGCGCTCTTATAAACACTACCGAAATGCTCATATAAACACTACTGAAACACTCTTACATACACTACTGAAACATTCTTACATACACTACTGAAACACTCTTATAAACACTACTGAAATGCTCTTATAAACACTACTCAAGCGCTCTTATAAACACTACCGAAATGCTCATATAAACACTACTGAAACGCTCTTATAAACACTACTGAAATGCTCTTATAAACACTACTGAAACACTCTTACATACACTACTGAAACACTCTTATAAACACTACTGAAACACTCTTACATACACTACTGAAACATTCTTACATACACTACTGAAACACTCGTATAAACACTACTGAAATGCTCTTACATACACTACTGAAACACTCTTATAAACACTACTGAAATGCTCTTATAAACACTACTGAAATGCTCTTACATACACTACTGAAACACTCTTATAAACACTACTGAAATGCTCTTACATACACTACTGAAATGCTCTTATAAACACTACTGAAACACTCTTATAAACACTACTGAAATGCTCTTATAAACACTACTGAAACACTCTTACATACACTACTGAAACACTCTTATAAACACTACTGAAATGCTCTTACATACACTACTGAAATGCTCTTATAAACACTACTGAAACACTCTTATAAACACTACTGAAATGCTCTTATAAACACTACTGAAAAGCTCTTACATACACTACTGAAATGCTCTTATAAACACTACTGAAACACTCTTATAAACACTACTGAAACACTCTTATAAACACTACTGAAACACTCTTACATACACTACTGAAACACTCTTACATACACTACTGAAACACTCTTATAAACACTACTGAAACATTCTTACATACACTACTGAAACACTGTTACATACACTACTGAAACATTCTTACATACACTACTGAAACACTCTTACATACACTACTGAAACACTCTTACCTACACTACTGAAACATTCTTACATACACTACTGAAACACTCTTATAAACACTACTGAAACACTCTTACATACACTACTGAAACATTCTTACATACACTACTAAAACACTCTTACATACACTACTGAAACACTCTTACATACACTACTGAAACATTCTTACATACACTACTGAAACACTCTTACATACACTACTGAAACACTCTTATAAACACTACTGAAACACTTTTACATACACCACTGAAACATTCTTACATACACTACTGAAACACTCTTATAAACACTACTGAAATGCTCTTATAAACACTACTGAAACACTCTTATAAACACTACTGAAATGCTCTTATAAACACTACTGAAACGCTCTTATAAACACTACTGAAACACTCTTATAAACACTACTGAAACAGTCTTACATACACTACTGAAACATTCTTACATACACTACTGAAACACTCTTATAAACACTACTGAAACATTCTTACATACACTACTGAAACACTCTTACATACACTACTGAAACATTCTTACATACACTACTGAAACACTCTTATAAACACTACTGAAATGCTCATATAAACACTACTGAAACGCTCTTATAAACACTACTGAAATGCTCATATAAACACTACTGAAACATTCTTACATACACTACTGAAACACTCTTACATACACTACTGAAACATTCTTACATACACTACTGAAACACTCTTACATACACTACTGAAACACTCTTACATACACTACTGAAACATTCTTACATACACTACTGAAACACTCTTATAAACACTACTGAAACACTGTTACATACACTACTGAAACATTCTTACATACACTACTAAAACACTCTTACATACACTACTGAAACACTCTTACATACACTACTGAAACATTCTTACATACACTACTGAAACACTCCTACATACACTACTGAAACACTCTTATAAACACTACTGAAACACTTTTACATACACTACTGAAACATTCTTACATACACTACTGAAACACTCTTATAAACACTACTGAAATGCTCTTATAAACACTACTGAAACATTCTTACATACACTACTAAAACACTCTTGCATACACTACTGAAACACTCTTACATACACTACTGAAACATTCTTACATACACTACTGAAACACTCTTACATACACTACTGAAACACTCTTATAAACACTACTGAAACACTTTTACATACACTACTGAAACATTCTTACATACACTACTGAAACACTCTTATAAACACTACTGAAATGCTCTTATAAACACTACTGAAATGCTCTTATAAACACTACTGAAATGCTCTTATAAACACTACTGAAACACTCTTATAAACACTACTGAAACATTCTTACATACACTACTAAAACACTCTTGCATACACTACTGAAACACTCTTACATACACTACTGAAACATTCTTACATACACTACTGAAACACTCTTACATACACTACTGAAACACTCTTATAAACACTACTGAAACACTTTTACATACACTACTGAAACATTCTTACATACACTACTGAAACACTCTTATAAACACTACTGAAATGCTCTTATAAACACTACTGAAACTCTCTTATAAACACTACTGAAATGCTCTTATAAACACTACTGAAATGCTCTTATAAACACTACTGAAAAGCTCTTACATACACTACTGAAACACTCTTATAAACACTACTGAAACACTTTTACATACACTACTGAAACACTCTTACATACACTACTGAAACACTCTTATAAACACTACTGAAACACTCTTATAAACTAAATTCTAAATAATGTCTCTGATTACAAACAGGTGCGTGTCCCGAACACAAGAGGCAGGTGAAACTAATACGTAGCCATGGTAACAAACTCAGAGCTGCATAAACAGGAACTAAAGGAGTCCAAAACTAACAGAAAACACAAGTGACTCGAAAAACTTAAACAGACAATGATCCGGGCAGCGGATCATAACAGGTACCGGTACCAAAATCCTGGTATCGGGACAACCCTAGTACATGCAAAATCCTCATTTAAATAAGGTGGTCTGCACCAAAATATTGGTATTGGGACAACACTAATGTAACGTCATATGTCACTACAGAATACCGATGAACAGAGGCGTTAGAATTCTACCAATGCAGATAATGGCAGCTTTCTGGGCATCTGATTGGACAGCTGGTGATAGTTTTCGTGTAGACAAAGATCATTTTAAAACGGCAACCATGTGGACGGGAATGGTTCTAACACCGGAGGGGCGTTTTTGAACGTATTCGTGTGGACATGGCTTAAAGACAGATGACCAATCAGCACTGCTATTAACAATCTTTTGTCAACGGTATGATGAAGTGTCTTCCCATTGCCGAGCCAAGGGTGGTTTCCAGAAGAATCCGCTGTTGGCATTTACTTGAATCAATCTGGGTTTAATTGCTAAACCTAATTAATGAGCGGTTGGTTCACAGATCTGGGGGATATTCACAGCCCCGAATGAAATTAAAGGTTCTATTGAGGACCACCACAGAAAACGCGGAGAGGACGAAAGATATAAAACAGAGAGAATATTTCAATGAGAATTGTTTCATCCTACTGATGTCGTGCTTGTACCTTTAATGGTTCCCGTTCTGTCAGGTCCACCGAGCTGTCGCCTGTCTTGTATTTGCAGTCTTTGTCCCTCTGGTCGATGGTGGAGTAACCATCTGACGAGGTCAGAGAAGAGCGGTCAAATAGCGGACATGTAATGCTGTGCATACTAAAAACTTATCTCGGCACGGACACTCAAAAGTTTTTCGAAGATTAAAGTAATTTTTCCGTAGTTGGAGGTCACAGGACAGACATTCTGGAGCACCAGCAATTGTTGGTCCTTAGGAAATATTACAAACCCCGTTTCCGTATGAGTTGGGAAATTGTGTTAGATGTAAATATAAACGGAATACAATGATTTGCAAATCATTGCATTCCGTAAATATAAACGGAATACATAGGTGACCACAGATGATGCGCTAGCTGTCCAAAGTCGGGACCTAAGGTGGACCACTCATCTGTGCATCAGTTGGGGACGTCTCTGCGCTGCTGACCTGTCTCCACTCAAGATGATCTCCTGCTGGCCCCACTATGGACTGGACTCTCACTATTATGTTAGATCCACTATGGACTGGACTCTCACACTATTATGTTAGATCCACTATGGACTGGACTCTCACACTATTATGTTAGATCCACTATGGACTGGACTCTCACACTATTATGTTAGATCCACTATGGACTGGACTCTCACACTATTATGTTAGATCCACTATGGACTGGACTCTCACACTATTATGTTAGATCCACTATGGACTGGACTCTCACACTATTATGTTAGATCCACTATGGACTGGACTCTCACAATATTATGCTAGATCTACTATGGACTGGAATCTCACACTATTATGTTAGATCCACTATGGACTGGACTCTCACACTATTATGTTAGATCCACTATGGACTGGACTCTCACACTATTATGTTAGATCCACTATGGACTGGACTCTCACACTATTATGTTAGATGCACTATGGACTGGACTCTCACACTATTATGTTAGATCCACTATGGACTGGACTCTCACTATTATGTTAGATCCACTATGGACTGGACTCTCACAATATTATGCTAGATCTACTATGGACTGGACTCTCACACTATTATGTTCGATCCACTATGGACTGGACTCTCACACTATTATGCTAGATCCACTATGGACTGGACTCTCACACTATTATGTTAGATCCACTATGGACTGGACTCTCACTATTATGTCAGATCCACTATGGACTGGACCCTCACAATATTATGCTAGATCCACTATGGACTGGACTCTCACACTATTATGTCAGATCCACTCGACATCCATCTAACGTATCCAATAAACAGGTGAGTCAGCAACAAGTTCTGGCTGACCTTGGTTCTTCTCCATCAGGGGCAGCGTCGTGTCATCATAGCCTGGTTTGCCGTTCTTGGTTGCTTTGGGGGTTGCCGTCGCTGTGGGCTGAAAAAAAAACAATAGTTATTTTTGCAGTGAAAACGCGTTTAATTGTTACAGCGCATTTTACGGCCATTATAAGCTCTTCAGTGAAGCCGTAATAATAAGTCATACAATTATGGAAACTCCTTTAGCCTGAAGCTTTTTATGTTACGTATATGCACTCACCAAACACTCCATTGGGCACACCTGTTCAATCTAATAAACGGAATTCAATCCCCCCCCATGCATATATATATATATATATATATATATATATATATATATATATATATATATATATATATATATATATATATATATATATATATATATATATATATATATATATATATATATATATATATATATATATATATATATATATATATATATATATATATATATACATATATATATATACACCGTATTTTACGCACTATAAGGCGCACCTAAAAACCTCCAATTTTCTCAAAAGCTGACAGTGCGCCTTATAATCCAGTGCGCTTTATATATGGACCAATATTGAGCCACAACAGGTCTCGCAACTACGGGATGCATAACGTAACCCCAGCCTCTACTGTAGCGTCTATTCTATGCGCCTTATAATGCGGTGCGCCTTATAATGCGGTGCGCCTTATATATGAACAAAGTGTTAAAATAGGCCATTCATTGAAGGTGTGCCTTATAATCCGGTGCGCCTTATAGTGCGGAAAATACGATATATATATATATATATATATATATATATATGCATGCATGCTTTGGAGCCCCTGCCTCGAAAGAAAATAATGTTTGCCTTGGTGCCCTAAAATATGAGCCCTCCTTTAAGGCAACACTTGCCTTGACCTTGAAAAGTAAAAATTTGGGGCCTGAGCCCGCATCCCGCAGATGAAAACACGACAAAAGGAACAATTAGACATGGCAAGTTGTCATACATGGACTTCCCAAATTGGATTTAAAGACACAACAACGTAATGGTACGTGATGGCATTTACATATCATTTAGAGCAGGGGTCACCAACCTTTTTGAAACCAAGAGCTACTTCTTGGGTACTGATTAATGCGAAGGGCTACCAGTTTGATACACACTTAAATAAATTGCCAGAAATAGCCAATTTGCTCAATTTACCTTTAACTCTATGTTATTATTAATAATTAATGATATTTACACTTAATTGAACGGTTTAAAAGAGGAGAAAACACGAAAAAAAATGACAATTAAATTTTAAAACATAGTTTATCTTCAATTTCGACTCTTTAAAATTCAAAATTCAACCGAAAAAAAGAAGAGAAAAACTTAAAAAAAGAATTTGTGGAACATCATTAGTAATTTTTCCTGATTAAGATTAATTTTAGAATTTTGATGACATGCTTTAAATAGGTTAAAATCCAATCTACACTTTGTTAGAATATATAACAAATTGGACCAAGCTATATTTCTAACAAAGACAAATCATTATTAGGGTCCGCACAGGACCTTTTCAAAAGGAATCCCAAAGGGAGTCCTTTTGCAATGGGACGAAAGGACCCTATTGAAATTGTAAGGTTTTATTATTAGGGTCCGCACAGGACCTTTTCAAAAGGAATCCCAAAGGGAGTCCTTTTGCAATGGGACGAAAGGACCCTATTGAAATTGTAAGGTTTTATTATTATTATTATTCTTTATTATTATTCCGCAGCTTTGCGCACTACTACGCCCCCCTTAACATGCTTCAAAACTCACCAAATTTGACATACACATTAAACCCCGGGTACAGCACACTTTAGTGGTAAAAAAAAATACCAAAAATCAACATTGCTCTCTAGCGCCCCCTAGGAAGAAAAATGCCTCTAACTCCCACTAGGAAGGTCGTAGAGACATGAAACCAAAACCTGTATGTAGGTCTCAGTTAGACCTACAATTCATAATTTCACTTCTTCGGGCGAAAACCAACAGGAAGTTGGCAATTTCCCCTTCAAGACAAAAAATGACTAAAAACACTCATTTTTGATTTTTGACCTCTAATTTGACCCCCTTAAAATACTTCAAAACTCACCAAACTTCTCACACACATTGGGACTGGTGGAAACTGTGATCTAAAAAAAAAACCGAATCCCAAAACTCAAAATTGTGCTCTACATAATTTTTGGAAAAAAAAGAGAAAAAACTGCTCCTCAGAGGAAAAATCAGACAAAACTGCTTGTAACTTCTGGTAGGAACGTCGTAGAGACATGAAAAAAATACCTCTATGTAGGTCTTGTCTAGACCTACATTTCATAGATTGACATCCTTCAGCGAAAATCAACAGGAAGTTTGTTATCTCCATTTCAAAACAACATTTTTGTACCAAACGGTCACCAAACATCAAACATTATCTCCTCTGAGCGCGTTTGTCGTTTCGGCTTCAAACTGCTACAGGAGAGAGATTGAACCCTTCTGATTAAAAGTTGACGACGGCGTTGTGATTAGTGCTACCGTTTTGATTTTACGCGCCTTCAAAGACCCGCAGCACTAAAGTTTCTACGGTGCCAAAAATGACAACGAAACTGCAATTAGACCTTCTTTGGCCTCAATACACACAATAGCCTATAATGACAATGTGAACTCAGACACAACTTCCTCTAACTCCCAGTACCAATATCGTAGAGACACGAAACAAAAACCTCTATGTAGGTCTCACTCAGGACTACCACTGGACTAAAGTATTGGACACCTAGGACTAGCACCTGCCAGAAGGCGGACCCGACCAATGCTGCTTGCAGCTTTAATTAGGGTCCGCACAGGACCTTTTCAAAAGGAATCCCAAAGGGAGTCCTTTTGCAATGGGACGAAAGGACCCTATTGAAATTGTAAGGTTTTATTATTATTATTATTATTATTCTTTATTATTATTCCGCAGCTTTGCGCACTACTACGCCCCCCTTAACATGCTTCAAAACTCACCAAATTTGACATACACATTAAACCCCGGGTACAGCACACTTTAGTGGTAAAAAAAAATACCAAAAATCAACATTGCTCTCTAGCGCCCCCTAGGAAGAAAAATGCCTCTAACTCCCACTAGGAAGGTCGTAGAGACATGAAACAAAAACCTGTATGTAGGTCTCAGTTAGACCTACAATTCATAATTTCACTTCTTCGGGCGAAAACCAACAGGAAGTTGGCAATTTCCCCTTCAAGACAAAAAATGACTAAAAACACTCATTTTTGATTTTTGACCTCTAATTTGACCCCCTTAAAATACTTCAAAACTCACCAAACTTCTCACACACATTGGGACTGGTGGAAACTGTGATCTAAAAAAAAAACGAATCCCAAAACTCAAAATTGTGCTCTACATAATTTTTGAAAAAAAAAGACAAAAAACTGCTCCTCAGAGGAAAACTCTGACAAAACTGCTTGTAACTTCCGGTAGGAACGTCGTAGAGACATGAAACAAATACCTCTATGTAGGTCTTGCCTAGACCTACATTTCATACATTGACACCCTTCAGCAAAAATCAACAGGAAGTTTGTTATCTCCATTTCAAAACAACATTTTTGTACCAAACGGTCACCAAACATCAAACATTATCTCCTCTGAGCGCGTTTGTCGTTTCGGCTTCAAACTGCTACAGGAGAGAGATTGAACCCTTCTGATTAAAAGTTGACGAAAGTGTGGTGATTAGTGCTACCGTTTTGATTTTACGCGCCTTCAAAGACCCGCAGCACTGATGCTGCTACGGTGCCAAAAATGACAACGAAACTGCAATTAGACCTTCTTTGGCCTCAATACACACAATAGCCTATAATGACAATGTGAACTCAGACACAACTTCCTCTAACTCCCAGTACCAATATCGTAGAGACACGAAACAAAAACCTCTATGTAGGTCTCACTCAGGACTACCACTGGACTAAAGTATTGGACACCTAGGACTAGCACCTGCCAGAAGGCGGACCCGACCAATGCTGCTTGCAGCTTTAATTATTATTATTATTCTTTATTATTATTCCGCAGCTTTGCGCACTACTCTACGCCCCCCTTAACATGCTTCAAAACTCACCAAATTTGACATACACATTAAACCCCGGGTACAGCACACTTTAGTGGTAAAAAAAAATACCAAAAATCAACATTGCTCTCTAGCGCCCCCTAGGAAGAAAAATGCCTCTAACTCCCACTAGGAAGGTCGTAGAGACATGAAACAAAAACCTGTATGTAGGTCTCAGTTAGACCTACAATTCATAATTTCACTTCTTCGGGCGAAAACCAACAGGAAGTTGGCAATTTCCCCTTCAAGACAAAAAATGACTAAAAACACTCATTTTTGATTTTTGACCTCTAATTTGACCCCCTTAAAATACTTCAAAACTCACCAAACTTCTCACACACATTGGGACTGGTGGAAACTGTGATTTAAAAAAAAAACCGAATCCCAAAACTCTAAATTGTGCTCTACATAATTTTTGGAAAAAAAAGAGATAAAACTGCTCCTCAGAGGAAAAATCTGACAAAACTGCTTGTAACTTCCGGTAGGAACGTCGTAGAGACATGAAAAAAATACCTCTATGTAGGTGTTGCCTAGACCTACATTTCATAGATTGACATCCTTCAGCAAAAATCAACAGGAAGTTTGCTATTCCTCCTTCAAAACAACATTTTTGTACAAAACGGTCACCAAACATCAAACATTATCTCCTCTGAGCGCGTTTGTCGTTTCGGCTTCAAACTGCTACAGGAGAGAGATTGAACCCTTCTGATTAAAAGTTGACGAACGAGTGGTGATTAGTGCTACCGTTTTGATTTTACGAGCCTTCAAAGACCCGCAGCACTGATGCTGCTACGGTGCCAAAAATGACAACGAAACTGCGATTAGACCTTCTTTGGCCTCAATACACACAATAGCCTATAATGACAATGTGAACTCAGACACAACTTCCTCTAACTCCCAGTACCAATATCGTAGAGACACGAAACAAAAACCTCTATGTAGGTCTCACTCAGGACTACCACTGGACTAAAGTATTGGACACCTAGGACTAGCACCTGCCAGAAGGCGGACCCGACCAATGCTGCTTGCAGCTTTAATTTCTTCTAGATTTTCCAGAACAAAAATTTTAAAAGAAATTTAAAAAAAAAGACCTTGAAATAAGATTTAAATTTGATTCTACAGATTTTCTAGATTTGCCAGAATATTTTTTTTGAATTTTAATCATAATAAGTTTCAAGAAATATTTCACAAATATTCTTCGTCGAAAAAACAGAAGCTAAAATGAAGAATTAAATTAAAATGTATTTGTTATTTTTTACAATAAAATAAATAAATTTACTTGAACATTGATTTAAATTGTCAGGAAAGAAGAGGAAGGAATTCAGAAGGTAAAAAGGTATATGTGTTTAAAAATCCTAAAATAATTTTTAAGGTTGTATTTTTTCTCTAAAATTGTCTTTCTGAAAGTTATAAGAAGCAAAGTAAAAAAAAAAAAAGAATTTATTTAAACAAGTGAAGACCAAGTCTTTAAAATATTTTCTTGGATTTTCAAATTCTATTTGAGTTTTGTCTCTCTTAGAATTAAAAATGTCGGGCAAAGCGAGACCAGCTTGCTAGTAAATAAATAAAATGTAAAAAATAGAGGCAGCTCACTGGTAAGTGCTGCTATTTGAGCTATTTTTAGAACAGGCCGGCGGGCTACTCATCTGGTCCTTACGGGCTACCTGGTGCCCGCGGGCACCGCGTTGGTGACCCCTGATTTAGAACATATAGATGTACATAAGTCTGAAAAGTTGCAAATGTACTTTTTAAGGTAACATAATTTAAAGAATACCACTCACTGACTTATCCAGTACCTGGAAATGGCTCTTGTTCCAGCCGTCCTTTGTCAAGGCGTTCCTTAGATCCTTATAACTCCACACCGTTTGCAGCACATGAGACGCTGCCTTTGTTTCTCTGGGCGACTGACTGCAAGGACAACAACCCAAACGTGGGGAAAAGATGAAGAAATAACAAAACAAGTCAGAGAGCGCGTCTAAATCTTCACACGATGTGTTCTGCTGCTGCAGTCTATCTCTTTGTTCCAAAAACTCTGGAATCCCTGGAGTGGCCTCAGGGTCTCCTTTTTAATTCAAAACCATTTTTTTCCCCCTTTTATTAGATTCTTCTACACCAGCAGGATTAATCACACGTGGATGGAGGCTTTGAAAGTAACACAGCCTCACATGATGTTAAAAAACTGGAGTATTTGGATTGTAAATTCATATATTAGATAGTGGATACAGTAGATAACTCCTGTTTGTGTGTGTGTGTTTAGGTTAGAGGGTGAGAAACAGAAAAAGAGAGCCAAGCTTGGCATTTTGAAATAAAAAATCATATTTACCACAAATATAAAGGGTCATACTGCTCAGTGAATCATTTGCAATTGATGAATGTCATCTTTCTGGTGACTTTGTGGAATATACAGGGTACTAAATATAAGGGCAACGAGCTACTGCAGGGTGAATACATCTTAGTCAGCTTTTAATTACCGAAAAACCGCCAGGCTACACGGACTTTGCTCTGGAGATTTCCCCTCAGAGTAAACGGAGCCAAACGCTTGGTTTAACGATATTTTCCCTCGCTTCAAGCCGTGCGTTCGAGAGCACACTGCTGTGTTTAGATGGAGACAGGTGTGGACAATATTGGAGACGGACACTACCGTATTTTTTGGAGTATAAGTCGCTCCGGAGTATAAGTTATAGCAGCAGTCGACCTACAGGGTCCCAACCCCCCCCCCCCCCCCCCACCCCCCCCCCCCCCCCCTCTGTTGCGAGTTGTCGTGATTATATGTAACATGTTTATGTGTGCATGGCATGGAGGTTTTTTCCCCACTCTAGACTAGGCCCCCTTAGGAGTTTGTTTGTCTAATCTTGAACGGGTTTGTGCTGAAAACATAGTTTCCTTTTACTTGTGCAATGACAATAAAGTCCTATCCTATCACGGAACAGAAAAAAAGCCATACCTGGTCCTGTTAATCGCCACCAGCTTCTCGATGGCCTGGGCCTGGATGAGGGAGCGAGCGTTTTCGGAGCTGTCCGTGACGATCTCATGGATGGTGTTGAGGATGGCAACCACCGTGTCTTCCTCCAAGTTCTTGGCTGGTCGCTGCTGTCCGCTTGGCAAATTACTGACCAAGTCCCGCATGGCATAACTTCCTATTAATGAAAAGGGAAACACATTTGTAAACAGTTTCAGTATTATGTTGCACTGACAATCTAGAAATGTGGACAACACTGTACAAATTCCTCTTTGTTAAGACATTGTATGACTGCTGGAACATCAATAAAATAGCTGATTTTACCTGGACAGTTGTTGAAACACAAAAAAATATTAAAACTGATTTATACCAGCGATTTAGTAGTTTATGGGTCCCTGCACCGAATTGTGTCCCCAGGAAATAAAATGCACAAATGCATGATAAAAATAACTATAAAATATGTTTTTTAATATAGAAAAGTTTCCTGCACATTGATTTAACTGTACAATTAAAAATGCATTTTAACCCTTGTGTAATGTTCATATTGTTGTTACTCAGCCAGCGTTTGTGGGTCTGATGGACCCGTTGCATTTTGTGGCTTTTAATGCCTCACAATCAAACACTTGTTTTTTTTTTACAAACGCTGGCTGAGTACCGTATTTTCCGCACGATAAGGCGCACCGGATTATAAGGCGCACCTTCAATGAATGGCCTATTTTAAAACGTTGTTCATATATAAGGCGCACCGCATTATAAGGCGCAGAGAATAGACGCTACAGTAGAGGCTGGGGTTGCGAGACCTGTTGTGGCTCAATATTGGTCCATATATAAGGCGCACCGGATTATAAGGCGCACTGTCAGTTTTTGAGAAAATTGGAGGTTTTTAGGTGCGCCTTATAGTGCGGAAAATACGGTAACAACAGTATGAACGTTGCACGGAAAATTTCTCGGCCAGTTTCTGCATCCCACAGGGATTCTTCTTTTGTGTTTCTGCACCTGCGGTTCCCACACAAGGTTGCAACATTGTTTGTCAACACTGTCTGCTCTCATTTTCTCGCACATTTGACCCTCTGATGTTTTGTGTACCTACACTCTGTCCTCCTCCTGTCTAGGCCTAGGAAATATTTTTTAGACTTTACAATGAAATATTTAAATCCTTCATAAATGTACATTATTTTACACATTTGTGTTACTCTTTATCCCAACAATATTTTACATTTATTTTATTTTAAAAAACTTAAACAGTGTCACTGGGTTTTCACTCAGGTTTGTTACCCTATAACATTACCCCCTTTGAAAAATGTGGAATAATCCACATGTGGGAAGGCCAAAAGTATTTATTTTTCTGTATATTCAGTGATATTTTAACTAAAATATAAATTCATGTTAACATCGTATAAATGCCATCTGGCTATGTTTGATGTTTTTGCTAATTCTATGCAAAAAAAAACGTATATTCCTGTTACTTTCAGTCCTGTTACTTAAATGTGTCATCTTCATTTTAGGAACCTTATACAATAAAGTTGCCTGAGGTGAGCCAGTACCAATACAGGTTTTCAGTAGTTCAATGTGTATTATCAGATTAAGGGCCTGATTTACTAAGATCCAAACTCCACGCGGTAAACACCGTGTGCAATCTATAAAATAGTGTACTATTAGTGGGCCTGTTGTGTGCCGATTTAGTAAGACTGCATGTGCAATTGTAAAGTGGTGCAGACCACCTTATTTAAATGAGGATTTTGTGTGTGCTAGGGTTGTCCCGATACCAATATTTTGGTACCGGTAAATTTATTTTGATACTTTCTGGTACTTTTCTAAATTAAGTGGACCACAAAAGATTGCATTTTGGCTTTATTTTAAGGTACATTAAACATATGTTTCTTATTGCAATTTTGTCCTTAAATAAACTAGTGAACATACAAGACAACTTGTCTTTTAGTTGTAAGTAAACAAACAAAGGCTCCTAATTTAGCTGTTGACGTATGCAGTAACATATTGTGTCATTTTCCATTCTATTATGGAGTCAAAATTATTAGGGACAAACTGTAAAAAATTATTATTAATCCTCTTGTTCATTTACTGTTAATATCTGCTTACTTTCTCTTTTAACATGGTCTATCTACACTTCTGTTAAAATGTAATAATCACTTATTCTTCTGTTGTTTGATACTTTACATTAGTTTTGGATGACACCACAAATTTAGGTATCAATCCGATACTATCACGGCAGGGGGGGGGGGGGGGGGGGGGGTTGCAGCTTACTGCGGGGTTTGTCCCGGGATGCAGACGGACCACTCCGGACAAGGCGTGCAGGTAAGAACATGATTTAATCCTCAAACTGAAGTACGTACAAAAAACACAAAACAAGCAGAAGGAAAACGTGCCGATCGCACGGGAAGCCAAGGTTACCTCGTAGCACAGGAAGCATAAACTCGGAGACAAGAGCTACAAACGTAACTGTTGCATGAAGCAAACAATGAAGCCAGGCCGACTAACCGGCAAAGGCAGGATTAAATAGTCCCTCTGATTAGTGCTCGGGAAACAGGTGAGCGCCCCCGAGCACCAATCAGAGACAGGTGGAAACAATAAGCACCCAAGGTAACTAAAAACAAACAAGGGTGCACAAAAACAGGAACTAAGGGAGTCCAAAACTAACAGAATATAACAAAAACCACGGATCATGACAGATACCGAGTAGTTACAGGATCATACATTGGTCATATTCAAAGTCCTCATGTGTCCAGGGACATATTTCCTGAGTTTATAAACATAATAGAAATTTTAAAAAGAAAAAAAAGTATTGATATAATCATAGTAGTATCGACTAGATACGCTCCTGTACTTGGTATCATTACAGTGGATGTCAGGTGTAGATCCACCAATGGCGTTTGTTTACGTTGTGACGCCGGTGAGCTACGGTGTGTAGTGAAGCATGTTTAGCTATTCCTCATCCTACAGGGATGATACTTGTAATTACTGCCAATAACATTGTTGCCACGGGTTACGGAACGTAAATCAAGTATTGTTGACGTTTTTTTATGCAATTGAGATTTTTTGATTTAGAGATAGAATTGATCTCTCTAAATCAGGGGCCACCAACCTTTTTGAAACCAAGAGCTACTTCTTGGGTACTGATTAATGCGAAGGGCTACCAGTTTGATACACACTTAAATAAATAGCCAGAAATAGCCAATTTTCTCAATTTACCTTTAGCTCTATGTTATTATTAATAATTAATGATATTTACACTTAATTGAACGGTTTAAAAGAGGAGAAAACACGAAAAAAATGACAATTCAATTTTGAAACATAGTTTATCTTCAATGTCGACTCTTTAAAATTCAAAATTCAACCGAAAAAAAGAAGAGAAAAACTAGCTAATTCGAATCTTTTTGAAAAAATAAAAAAAATAATTTATGGGACATCATTAGTAATTTTTCCTGATTAAAATTAATTTTAGAATTTTGATGACATGTTTTAAATAGGTTAAAATCCAATCTACACTTTGTTAAACTATATAACAAATTGGACCAAGCTATATTTCTAACAAAGACAAATCATTATTTCTTCTAGATTTTCCAGAACAAAAATTTTAAAAGAAATTCAAAAGACTTTGAAATAAGATTTAAATTTGATTCTACAGATTTTCGAGATTTGCCAGAATATTTTTTTGGAATTTTAATCATAATAAGTTTGAAGAAATATTTCACAAATATTCTTCGTCGAAAAAACAGAAGCTAAAATGAAAAATTAAATTAAAATGTATTTATTATTCTTTACAATAAAAACAAAAAAATTACTTGAACATTGATTTAAATTGTCAGGAAAGAAGAGGAAGGAATTTAAAAGGTAAAAAGGTATATGTGTTTAAAACTCCTAAAATCATTTTTAAGGTTGTATTTTTTCCTCTAAAATTGTCTTTCTGAAAGTTATCAGAAGCAAAGTAAAAAAAATTAATGAATTTATTTAAACAAGTGAAGACCAAGTCTTTAAAATATTTTCTTGGATTTTCAAATTCTATTTGAGTTTTGTCTCTCTTAGAATTAAAAATGTCGAGCAAAGCGAGACCAGCTTGCTAGTAAATAAATACAATTTTAAAAATAGACGCAGCTCATTGGTAAGTGCTGCTATTTGAGCTATTTTTAGAACAGGCCAGCGGGCTACTCATCTGGTCCTTACGGGCTACCTGGTGCCCGCGGGCACCGCGTTGGTGACCCCTGCTCTAAATGATTGTGAACGATAGGCAAAAATTCCAAAAAAACAGTGCAGTTCCCCTTTAAGTCCCATAGCAGCTATACAATTATAAAATGATGTTGCTGAATAGACGATATGTCTATTATCTTTTATTTCTGACTGTTCAAAATGTTGACACACACGTAGGACGGAGGATTCTTGTCTGTGCATCGTGTGTGGAACTGTCAGTTTGCACGTCCTTCTGACACGTGCTAAATAAAGTGCTAAATAATGCTCCCAAAAAGTGTTGATTATTTGCGCATGCTAAATAATCCTAATTCCATTTTATCCTCCCATTATTGTGGCTGTTTTGATATATTGTGCATATTGGTAAAGACAGAGACGCAAAATTAATTGCACGCCTTATTTTGCTCACTTAAAGGGGAACTGCACTTTTTTTGAAATTTTGCCTATCGTTCGCAATCATTATGAAGGACATGATGACGGATGGATTTTTTTTTACGCATTGTAACTTGTAAATAAACGTACATAAAAGTCATCTTACAGTACAGCCAAAGGGAGGTCCTCTTAAAAAAAAAAAACGGACATGTTGACAAGTTGTAAAAGTCAGATATATGAAGGTGGTATAATCCTAGTAATAAGGCACTGTACCCCAAAGTACTATCATATAGCATTTTCTGACATTGCTGACTGTGTTTGTATTTATCGTAGATCATACAGAGTGGCCCATTCTCGACTAGTACAAGTATTCAGGCAAAAATGCAGAAAAAAAAGTTGCTTACCAATCAGGTCCTTGTTGCGGCGGTCGATGGAGAGGTTGCGGAGGGCGATGGCCACAGCTCGGACCACCTTGTCGGAGTCGGATCGCAGCAGCTCTACCAGGATGGGGAGACCTTTCTCTTTACGCACGGTGGCCCGGATGTAGTTAGACCACTGATAGGTAGACAGAAGGTAATGTGTGAGCGTGTTTTATTATTTGAACATTTCATTTAGTTTAGTCTTTATTTGAAGGGACAATGCACAGAAACATCAAACTCAAAGACAGATATGTTCTGCACCAGATTATAGCTAAATAGCTAATTTTCATCTGCAGTCCCTGGCCACGTAAATTAAAGATATACAAAAATCATGCAAAAAAGCATGTAATCAAATTAAGAAAAGTCATAAAACGCCCTTTCATTGACACATACTTATACGTTACAACCACCCCTCCTTTACATCATAACACATAGAAAATACATGTTTTTGTTCACATCTGTTATATATCGGCCGATATATGCGTTAAAATGTAATATCGGAAATTATCGGTATCGTTTTTTTTTATTATCGGTATCGTTTTTTTTTTTTGTTTTGTTTGTTTTTTTTAAAAATTAAATCAACATAAAAAACACAAGATACACTTACAATTAGTGCACCAACCCAAAAAACCTCCCTCCCCCATTCACACTCATTCACACAAAAGGGTTGTTTCTTTCTGTTATTAATATTCTGGTTCCTACATTATATATCAATATATATCAATACAGTCTGCAAGGGATACAGTCCGTAAGCACACATGATTGTGCGTGCTGCTGGTCCACTAATAGTACTAACCTTTAACAGTTAATTTTACTCATTTTCATTCATTACTAGTTTCTATGTAACTGTTTTTATATTGTTGTACTTTCTTTTTTATTCAAGAAAATGTTTTTAATTTGTTTATCTTTTTTTTTTTTTTTTTTTTTAAAGTACCTTATCTTCACCATACCTGGTTGTCCAAATTAGGCATAATAATGTGTTAATTCCACGACTGCATATATCGGTTGATATCGGTATCGGTAATTAAAGAGTTGGACAATATCGGAATATCGGATATCGGCAAAAAGCCATTATCGGACATCCCTAGTTACAACCACCCCTCCTTTATATCATAACACATAGAAAATACATGTTTTTGTTCACATCTGTCATCATTTGTAAAAACAACCATGATTTTAACACACACACTTCACAGTTTTCAACAAAATGTCCTTATGCATAAATATAATACACATTAAGTTGACATGTCAATCATAGTGGCCACCTTATTGACCGTGTGAGCAGCTTGGATTGCTCCAGAGCCACTTTTTAACTTCAATTGTGAATGAAGTCCGTATTTTTCGGACTATAAGTCACAGTTTTTTTCATAGTTTGGCCGGGGGTGCGACTTATACTCAGGAGCGAGTGAAATTATTAACACATTAGCGTAAAATATCAAATTATATTATTTAACTCATTCACGTAAGAGACTAGACTGTGGGTCGGCAACCCGCGGCTCTAGCGTCGCCCTAGTGGCTCTCTGGAGCTTTTACTACAAATGTATGAAAAATGGAAAAGATGAGGGGGAAATTTTTTTTTGTTTGTTTTAATATTGTTTCTGTAGGAGGACAAACATGACACAAACCTCCCTAATTGTTATAAATCACACTATTTATATTAAAAAGAGATGTCCGATAATATCGGCCTGCCGATATTATCGGCCGATATATGCGTTAAAATGTAATATCGGAAATTATCGGTATCGGTTTTTTTTTTTATTATCGGTATCGGTTTTTTTTTTTTTTTTTTTTTAAATTAAATCAACATAAAAAACACAAGATACACTTACAATTAGTGCACCAACCCAAAAAACCTCCCTCCCCCATTTACACTCATTCACACAAAAGGGTTGTTTCTTTCTGTTATTAATATTCTGCTTCCTACATTATATATCAATATATATCAATACAGTCTGCAAGGGATACAGTCCGTAAGCACACATGATTGTGCGTGCTGCTGGTCCACTAATAGTACTAACCTTTAACAGTTAATTTTACTCATTTTCATTCATTACTAGTTTCTATGTAACTGTTTTTATATTGTTGTACTTTCTTTTTTATTCAAGAAAATGTTTTTAATTTATTTATCTTAGTTTACTAATTTTTTAAAAATGTACCTTATCTTCACCATACCTGGTTGTCCAAATTAGGCATAATAATGTGTTAATTGCACGACTGCATATATCGGTTGATATCGGTATCGGTTGATATCGGTATCGGTAATTAAAGAGTTGGACAATATCGGAATATCGGATATCGGCAAAAAGCCATTATCGGACATCCCTAATATTAAACATGCTTCACTGATTCGAGTATTTGGCGAGCGCCGTTTTGTCCTACTAATTTTGGCGGTCCTTGAACTCACCGTAGTTTGTTTACATGTATAACTTTCTCCGACTTTCTAGGACGTGTTTTATGCCACTCCTTTTTCCGTCTCATTTTGTCCACCAAACTTTTAACGTTGTGCGTGAATGCACAAAGGTGAGTTTTGTTGATGTTATTGACTTGTGTGGAGTGCTAATCAGACATATTTGGTCACTGCATGACTGCAAGCTAATCGATGCTAACATGCTATTTAGGCTACCTAAATATTATGCCTCATTTGTAGGTATATTTGAGTGTTTTACTTGTTTTAAGTGTTTTGGTCCTAAATGATCTCAGTAAGATATTACAGCTTGTTGCTGAGATTTGATGAGCTATATTGAGTAAAACATGCTTGAAATTAGAATATCAACTGTTGCAAAGCTGTGTCATCAACACTCACAAGTAGAAAACTACTTTTTTTAAAGTAATAATTTCTTATTTCAAGCATGAAAAAAAGAAATGACTTTGACACAATTGTGTCTCATAATTAAAACAGATGACAGCCAAATGGACTTTGCTGTTTTATTTTCAATGAAACAATAGAAAATACGTACTCGTATAGTAGTACAGTTGTTATTAGTGAGAATATACTTATTTTAAGGTATTTTTGGGTTCATTGAGGTTAGCTAATTTTACTTGTTTTGGAAAGTCTTGACAAGCCAAATTTTCTTGTTGTATTGGCAGATAATTTTGCTTAGTTCAAATAAAATACCCCTCATTTTTGTTAGTTTTTTCTTGTTTTTGAACACTGACTTTTTGCAGTGTGCTTAATTCCTGTAAATAAAGTAGGTAAAGGGATAAATGTGTCTTGATTTAGAACAGGGGTGTCCAAAGTGCGGCCCGGGGGGCCATTTGTGGCCCGCAGGTCATTTTTTAACGGCCCCACGGCACATTTAAAAAATACGATTGAAAACAATTAAAAATATGATAAGTGGTATAAAAGAGCAAACAGGTGAAATGTAACAAGAAAATGTGGCAATGTATACTCTAATAACACAAAGCTGCCATGCTGGCTGTTTCTTTCTTCAATGTCATTATGAATTATTGACCTATTCAAGGCTCCAATTACGTCACATCTGAGATATTTTGGGGGAAAATGTTGCATATTTTGTGTTTGCCATGTAAAAAACGGAGCTGTTTTTTTTTATAAAGAAGGGCCTAAAACGAACAAACGAAAAACATAAACAACAATAAAACGTATAATTGACGGATAGATCTGAAGTTGATCTCGAGATTATTGTGTTAAGAGTAAACAGTAAAAAAAATATATAATTTATTTTTTAACACTATAATTATTTGGATCCCCAATAATTTTAGTGTGATTTGTTTTTAAGTGTCATTGCTCAAAAAATAATAACGCATTCAAATCAATGTTGTTATGAGTTATTATATAATCTCAAATATTCCACTTAAAAATGTTATTGTGTGAAAATATTGCATATTTTGTATTTTTAAAGAGATGTCCGATAATATCGGTCTGCCGATATTATCGGCCGATAAATGCGTTAAAATGTAATATCGGAAATTATCGGTATCGGGTTTTTTTATTATCAGTATCGTTTCTTTTTTTTTTTAAATTTATTTTATTTTATTTTTTTAAAATTATTAAATCCACATAAAAAACACAAGATACACTTACAATTAGTGCACCAACCCAAAAAACCTCCCTCCCCCATTTACACTCATTCACACAAAAGGGTTGTTTCTTTCTGTTATTAATATTCTGCTTCCTACATTATATATCAATATATATCAATACAGTCTGCAAGGGATACAGTCCGTAAGCACACATGATTGTGCGTGCTGCTGCTCCACTAATAGTACTAACCTTTAACAGTTAATTTTACAAATTTTCATTAATTACTAGTTTCTATGTAACCGTTTTTATATTGTTGTACTTTCTTTTTTATTCAAGAAAATGTTTTTAATTTATTTATCTTATTTTATTTGATTCATTTTTTTTAAAAAGTACCTTATCTTCACCATACCTGGTTGTCCAAATTAGGCATAATAATGTGTAAATTCCACGACTGTATATATCGGTTGATATCGGTATCGGTAATTAAAGAGTTGGACAATATCGGCATATCGGATATCAGCAAAAAGCCATTATCGGACATCCCTAATTAAAATCAATGTTGTTATGAGTTATTGACCTTTTTAAGGCTCCAATTATTATATAATCTCAAATATTCCACTTAAAAATGTTATTGTGTGAAAATGTTGCATATTTTGTATTTTTTCCAATAAAAAAACTGGGTTTTCTTTGACAACAAGAGCATACAACTTAAATCTTTAAAACCGTTATATTGACAGATAGACCTAATGTTGATCAAGGGATTTAAAACTTGAATAATAATAAAAATAATAATACTGAATAATGACACTTTTTAAATATTTTTTTGACCAAAACCCTTTGGGGTCCCCGGGATCAAGCCTGAGTGGAGACCTGAATGTATATTTTTTATATATATATTGTATTGGTATTGGACACCCATGATTTAGAACAATAATACCCTCTTGAAATATTGCATTTGACATGGAATTGGTTCTAGTCTGAGTCTACCCTCTGAAAGGTACCGGCAGAATAAGAGTTAGCACAAGATGGCAGTAGTAAGCCTTGCAAAGTGGACTACATCCAGTGGTGCAGACTAGCAAGGCTTGAGAGCGAGCACAGGCTTTAGTCCAGCATTCAGATGTGACAAATTTATAAGCAGCTCGACCTTCTCCTGAGTCCGGCTCGGGGACCCTCTGATCGGCTTCCACAGGAAAAAAAACAAGCACCAAAAGGACAAACTGATTTGTCCTAAAATGGCCACCTTTGCTAGCAAAAATCCCTACAGATGAATTATGGAGAGGCTAAAATGTGACAAGGATGAAATCACCCACTCATGTGATTCCTCCCGAGGGGGTAGCTGATGACTGTTTTCACCCGCTTGATAGGTGCGTTCACATATGGACGCAAACTGAAACACTGGCCATTATAATGCTGCTGCGTACAGAAAGAAAAACTGAGATTGTGTATAAAAACAGGAATCTAACACCCACTCTTTCCTGTCCATAACTCACTGCGGCTTTAATTGGAATAAATGTTGAGTCTGCCTGCAGATATTGTCATCCATCATCAGAAGCATGCATCTGATATAGATGTTTGCATTAGTTACATTATAGAGGGATAGCATCAATTGGAATTCCTTGGTTCGACATTCAAACATCTCTACTTCACATATGTTTATTACGATTGAACCCCTTGAATCCAGCACATCACCCGTGTTCTGCAGCAACTCCACTGGCTACCCATCAAACATCGTATCCACTTTAAAATAATTCTCCTCACTTACAAAGCCATCCATAACCTCTCTCCGTCATATCTCTCTGACCTGATCCATGTCGCCACGCCCTCACGTTCCCGAAGATCCTCTTCATCCATCCATCTCACTGTCCCTTTATTTAAAGCAGGGGTCACCAACGCGGTGCCCGCGGGCACCAAGTAGCCCGTAAGGACCAGATGAGTAGCCTGCCGGCCTGTTCTAAAAATAGCTCAAATGGCAGCACTTACCAGTGAGCTACCTCTATTTTTTAAATTGTATTTATTTACTAGCAAGCTGGTCTCGCTTTGCCCGACATTTTTAATTCTAAGAGAGACAAAACTCAAATAGAATTTGAAAATCCAAGAAAATATTTTAAAGACCTGGTCTTCACTTGTTTAAATAAATTCATTAATTTTTTTACTTTGCTTCTTATAACTTTCAGAAAGATAATTTTAGAGAAAAAATACAACCTTAAAAATGATTTTAGGATTTTTAAACACATATACCTTTTTACCTTTTAAATTCCTTCCTCTTCTTTCCTGACAATTTAAATCAATGTTCAAGTACATTCTTTTTTTTTTATTGTAAAGAATAATAAATACATTTTAATTTAATTCTTCATTTTAGCTTCTGTTTTTTTGACGAAGAATATTTGTGAAATATTTCTTCAAACTTATTATGACTAAAATTCAAAAAAAATATTCTGGCAAATCTAGAAAATCTGTAGAATCAAATTTAAATCTTATTTCAAAGTCTTTTGAATTTATTTAAAAATTTTTGTTCTGGAAAATCTAGAAGAAATAATGATTTGTCTTTGTTATAAATATAGCTTGGTCCAATTTGTTATATATTCTAACAAAGTGTAGATGGGATTTTAACCTATTTAAAACATGTCATCAAAATTCTAAAATTAATCTTAATCAGGAAAAAATACTAATGATGTTCCATGAAATCTTTTTTTTAAGTTTTTCTCTTCTTTTTTTCAGTTGAATTTTGAATTTTAAATTGTAAAGAGTCGAAATTGAAGATAAAAAATGTTTCAAAATTTAATTGTCATTTTTTTCATGTTTTCTCCTCTTTTAAACCGTTCAATTAAGTGTAAATATCATTAATTATTAATAATAACATAGAGTTAAACGTAAATTGAGCAAATTGGCTATTTCTGGCAATTTATTGAAGTGTGTATCAAACTGGTAGCCCTTCACATTAATCAGTACCCAAGAAGTAGCTCTTGGTTTCAAAAAGGTTGGTGACCCCTGATTTAAAGTGTCCACCATGGGTGCCCGAGCTTTCAGCCGCTCTGCCCCACATCTTTGGAACTCTTTACCACCAGACCTTTGTAACTTAGACTCAATATCCCTCTTCAATTCAAGACTCAAATCACACCTATTCCTGACTGCTTATTCATTGTAATCATCTTTTCTTCTCTATCTTTGTTGATGTTGTTGTTGTTTTTTATCCAATTAGATTTTATTGTTTTGATTTTGTACTGTGTCCTTGAGTGCCCAGAAAGGCACCTTATAAATAAAATGTATTATTATTTATCATTATGATTGTATTCAAGTACAGTGGCTTGAAAAAGTATTTACCGTATTTTCCAGACTATAAGGCACACTTAAAATCCTTTTTTCCCCCTCAAAACTCGACAGTTCGTACGTTTGGTTGAGCTTACCTACCTCAAAGCTATTTTATTTGGCACATGGTGTAATAATAAGTGTGAGCAGTAGATAGCAGTCAAACATAAGAGATACGTGTAGACTGCACTATGTTGGCAACATGACTCAAATACCGTATTTTTCGGAGTATAAGTCGCACCGGCCGAAAATGCATAATAAAGAAGGAAATAAACATATATAAGTCGCATTTTTGGGGGAAATGTATTTGATAAAAGCCAACACCAAGAATAGACATTTGAAAGGCAATTTAAAATAAACTAGTTTGAAGCCGAAACGACAAACGCGCTCAGAGGAGAGATCCACTATAGACTGGACTCTCACACTATTATGTTAGATCCACTATAGACTGGACTCTCACACTATTATGTTAGATCCACTATGGACTGGACTCTCACTATTATGTTAGATCCACTATAGACTGGACTCTCACACTATTATGTTAGATCCACTATGGACTGGACTCTCACTTTTATGTTAGATCCACTATGGACTGGACTCTCACACACTATTATGTTAGATCCACTATGGACTGGACTTTCACACTATTATGTTAGATCCACTATGGACTGGACTCTCACACTATTATGTTAGATCCACTATGGACTGGACTCTCACTTTTATGTTAGATCCACTATGGACTGGACTCTCACACACTATTATGTTAGATCCACTATGGACTGGACTCTCACACTATTATGTTAGATCCACTATGGACTGGACTCTCACACTATTATGTTAGATCCACTATGGACTGGACTCTCACTATTATGTTAGATCCACTATGGACTGGACTCTCACACTATTATGTTAGATCCACTATGGACTGGACTCTCTCACTATTATGTTAGATCCACTATGGACGGGACTCTCACACTATTATGTTAGATCCACTATGGTCTGGACTCTCACTATTATGTTAGATCCACTATGGACTGGACTCTCACACTATTATGTTAGATCCACTATAGACTGGACTCTCACACTATTATGTTAGATCCACTATGGACTGGACTCTCACAATATTATGTTAGATCCACTATGGACTGGACTCTCACTGTATTATGTTAGATCCACTATGGACTGGACTCACACTATTATGTTAGATCCACTATGGACTGGACTCTCACACTATTATGTTAGATCTACTATGGACTGGACTCTCACACTATTATGTTAGATCCACTATGGTCTGGACTCTCACTATTATGTTAGATCCACTATGGACTGGACTCTCACTATTATGTTAGACCCACTATGGACTGGACACTCACACTATTATGTTAGATCCACTATGGTCTGGACTCTCACTATTATGTTAGATCCACTATGGACTGGACTCACACTATATTATGTTAGATCCACTATGGACTGGTCCTCTCCAAGGTTTCTCATAGTCATTCACATTGACATCCCACTGGGTTGTGAGTTTTTCCTTGCCCTTATGTGGGCTCTGAACCGAGGATGTCGTTGTGGCTTGTGCAGCCCTTTGAGACACTTGTGATTTAGGGCTACATAAATAAACATTGATTGATTGATTGATTGATTGATTGAGCTTGCAGGTAAAAAGTTATTTAGTAAGCGAAAAAAACAAAAGAAGATTGATCATTATCATTATCAGCTCACTGTTAAATGTTAAATAACAAACAAACAATTTATTATTAAATCAATGAACATTTATTAACCCGTGAACACACAGAAAAGTACCAATAATTGGTACAGTTGAGTATTGGTATTGATTCCTAGGTAGCAGGAATTGGTATTGAATGTGAAAGGTAACCATCCATACTTCAACATAAAATCCCCCCAAAAATACTTCTTTAGTGGTTGTAACGTGACAAGATGTGGACAACTTAAAAAAGAGTATAAGTACTTTTCCAAGTCCCTATGCATTTAAATGTACTGTTGCTGTATGATTTGTACCCTCCCGCCATTCCACTCACAGTCCATTGTCCGGCACCGAGGTTCTGCAGAGCACCCGCGGCCGCCTCCAGGGTGTTGTAGTTTTGACTCTCCGTCAGCAGAGATAGGTAGAGCCTCACCACCTCTGGCTGATACAGCAGCTCAAAACCTGCACAGAAACACACAACATGCGACATGAAGACATCACACAACCATGACACCCATGATTATTGTTTACTGATTGTGGAAATACCCAAACCCAAAAGCAGTGAAGTCGTCACATTGTGTAAATGGTAAATAAAAACAGAATACAATGATTTGCAAATCCTTTTCAACTTATATTCAATTGAATAGACTGCAAAGACAAGATATTTCATGTTCCAACTGAGAAACTTAATTTTTTTTTTGCAAATAATCATTAACTTAGCATTTAATGGCAGCAACACATTGTTGTAACACGTGGCTTGGCATTGTCTTGCTGAAATAAGCAGGGGCGTCCATGGTAACGTTGCTTGGATGGCAACATATGTTGCTCCAAAAACCTGTGCACTAATACACCCCCATACCATCACACATGCTGGCTTTTACACTTTGCGCCTATAACAATCCGGATGGTTCTATTCCTCTTTGTTCCGGAGGACACGACGTCCACAGTTTCCAAAAACAATTTGAAATGTGGACTCGTCAGACCACTTTTCCACTTTGCATCAGTCCATTTTAGATGAGCTAGGGCCCTGCAAAGCCGGATGTGTTTCTGGGTGTTGTTGATAAATAGCTTTCGCTTTGCATAGTAGAGTTTTAACTTGCACTTACAGATGTAGCGACCAACTGTAGTTACTGACAGTGGTTTTCTGAAGTGTTCCGGAGCCCATGTGGTGATATCCTTTACACAATAATGTCGGTTTTTGATGCAGCGCTGCCTGAGGGATCCAATGTCACGGGCATTCAATGTGACGTGCAGGGATTTCTCCAGATTCTCTGAACCTCTTGATGATATTACAGCATACTTGCCAACCCTCCCGTTTTTAGCGGGAGAATCACGGTATTCGGCGCCTCTCCCGACAACCTCCCGGCAGAGATTTTCTCCCGACAAACTCCCGTTATTCAGCCGGAGCTGGAGGCCACGCCCCCTCCAGCTCAACGCGGACCTGAGACTGAGTGGGGACAGCCTGTTCTCACGTCCGCTTTCCCACAATATAAACAGCTTGCCTGCCCAATGACGTCATAGAACAGACTTCTCCATTGAACACGGTGGCCGAAATGATATACTCATCATGAACGGAGAAGTTAAACAGGCCAATACTGCCATCTAATGGATAGCCACCGGAACACTGAAATTCAAGTATTTTTTTATTTTTTCTATGTAAATAAAATAAATATATATATATATATATATATATATATATATATATATATATATATATATATATATATATATAGCTAGAATTCACTGAAAGTCAAGTATTTCATACATATATATATATATATGTATATATATATATATATATATATATATATATATATATATATATATATATATATATATATATATATATATATATATATACACATATATATATATATATATATATATATATATATATATATATATATATATATATATATATATATATATATAATATATATATATATATATATATATGAAATACTCGAGTTGGTGAATTCTAGCTGTAAATAACCACGCCCCCAACCATGCCCCCCGCCCCCAACCCCCACCCCCGACCAAGCCCCCCACCCCCTACCCCCAAAATCCAAAAAAATAACAAAGTTTTCCAGTTTGAACGTTAAATATCTTGTCTTTGCAGTCTATTCAACTGAATATGGGTTGAAAATGATTTGCAAATCATTGTATTCCGTTTATATTTACATCTAACACAATTTCCCAACTCGTACGGGAACGGGGTTTGTATTTACCATTTACACAACGTGCCAACTTCACTGGTTTTGAGGTTTGCAAAACAACAAATATCCCCTCCAACAATATATCATTGCATAACGACAGGAAATACTTTGGAATGACGAACGAGAAGGACACGAGAGAGATATTATTGATCCAGCGAGCCTCTGCAAACTCAGTATTCGAGGAGGCCGCTAATCCCGCTCACACATTATACATCCACCACAGTCAATCATTAGGCCTACCCTCTGATGGAAACATAATTACATTATCAGCTATTAGACAGAGCCGGCTCAGGCATGGAAAATCAAAGCTTCAAGAGAATGTAGTCATTTTTACCAGTGATCAAAACACACGACGAGTGGTGTGGATTTTTTGGAGTATGTATTACTTGTTTTGTCAAGGTTATTGTGAGCTTTTAGCGTGACTGCAGAGTCTTACATTATTAATGACAGCATACATCACGCTTGTGGTCGGGGTAAAAGGATAGTAATAGTAACACAATCTCTTAGACCAGTACTACTACACTGTGGTTCTGATCTATTAAGATCCAAATACCCCACACTAAACACAGTGTGCAACCTATAAAATTGCAAGTAGTATTTAGTGGGCATGGAGCGGGTGATCTAAGACTGTGCTCAATTGATAAGAAGTGCAAATGTGGTGCAGACCGCCTTATTTAAATGACAACTTTCCAGCCAAGGAAACACTCATTGCCCCCCACACATATGTGCCGTCAATCCAACCTTTGCTGATTCGTTATGTTGTGCGATATGTTAAAAGTTCAAGTTAAAGTACCAATGACTGTCACACACACTAGGTGTGGTGAAATTATTCTCTGCATTTTGACCCATCACCCTTGATCACCCCCCTGGGAGAAGAGGGGAGCAGTGAGCAGCAGCGGTGGCCGCGCTCGGGAGGATATACAGGTACACCCCCACCTTTTCACCAAAACCACACTGCAAAAAGTCAGTGTTCAAAAGCAAGAAAAAAAAATACAAAAATGAGGGGTATTTTATTTGAACTAAGCAAAATTATCTGCCGATAGAACAATAAAATGGGGCTTGTCAAGACTTTCCAAATCAAGTAAAATTAGCTAACCTCAATGAACCCCAAAATACCTTAAAATAAGAATATTTTCACTAATAACAAGTGCACTTTTCTTGGTAGAAAAAAAAAAAAATTGCTCAATATGTTGAAAAAAATTCCTAAATGAAGTAAATGCTAGTGCCATTATCTTGACATAATGATATGCGCTCGGCATTACATTTCTTAAAACCAGCAAACTTATACTAAAACACGTATTCATTGTTCTTAATGGAAAGGCAACAAGGCAAGCGCTTGTTACTCTCGGGGTCTCCAAGCCGCTCAGGCAAATTATATTGTCTAAAAATGCATTTTTCCATGGATAACATGACATCATCGCACCAAGTGCGGGCTCTTTCAGTCAATTAGTGCGCATATTCAATCCCCGCCTTCTACCAACCTCGCCACGTCCGTTGTGTCCTTGAGCAAGACGCTTCACCCTTGCTCCTGATGGCTCGCGGTTAGGGCCTTGCGTGGCAGCTCCCGCCATCAGTGTGTGAATGGGTGAATGTGGAAATAGTGTCCAAGCACTTTGAGTACCTTGAAGGTAGAAAAGCGCTATACAAGTATAACCCATTTACCATTTTTCTTACTGTCAGAGCAGTGGGGTCTAAATCAGTGAGATGGTCGTACCAAAGGCAACACCACAGTGTAAGAAGGTGAGAGTAGTATATGAAAACTTTACTTTAAGTGATCCACGGTGGAAAGTTGCACAACTAATGGTGGAAGTAGTTCCGTATCGATTGCAATTAAGGGTAAGGGGTAGCATTGAGGCAGACTGGTAAATGATAATGGATTAACTGATATGTGACTCTTCTTCTTGCCTTTGGGAACGTTAGCTCTAAGTGCAACAGACAGGATGCAAAGCTATACCAATACACACATGGCCACCAACGTGACCACGTGGCCAACAAGCTATGCTAATCAATCAAAGATGTACAAGCCTCTGCCTCAAAACGATCCCTCCATTATTTATTTATTATTTTTAAAAACGACAGGCAAGAGAAAAAGGGTGACGGGTATACAGATGGGGATTGTGAGGAGGCGTGGCCTGCGGACCTGCAGCGAGGCGGGGCGCGCCGGGGCCGGCTCCGAGATGGGCGACAGGTGCGTAGATGGCCCACCTGGGCGCACTTGTCTCATCACCCGTCACTGTATAAAAGGGCAGCGGCCGGGAACGAGGGGGTTGGTGAAGTCGGAGTGGATGGCCGAGACGGAGACGAAGACGCGGAAGGCTGAAAAGCGACCGGGAAGAGCGATACAGGGAGAAGAGGCGAGTGCTGAAAAGCGACCAGAGAAGGAGGTTTATTGAAAAATAAACAAAATCTCCAAACCGTCAAGCCTGTCATGTCCGTCATTGGTGGTCCGAAGAACCCGGAGGTGCGAGTCCTCCACAGGGATATAGAAAGTAAACAACAGCACAGACCTGATCTTTAGAGTCCTGACTTTTAGGTAACTCAAATATTGTGCGTGTGTTTTGTCTTGCTGGAATCCAGAGTGGGGCAGAAGAAAAATATTCAAGACGAGTAAAAACAAATACTTGGAAGACCAACGGGAAGCAATGCTCGCCACAGACACAATTTACTTTATTTATGTAGTCTTTTAATGTGAAATTCACAGGTGCCTCTCGTTCCACATTTGCATCTTATGCACATTTGACCTCCGAGCTCCCTTTCATGTGTCTTTATACAAATATATGCAGCCACATGGGGAACTAATGAAGACTCTTGAAAGGCAGAGCCACAGAGAGGCCGCGACTTATCACAAGTGCCGCGTGCTAGTTTAGTAATAATTGCAACGCTCTGAGCTTCATTAAATACAGACCGAGCAGTAGAGTCGTGTAAACAAAACCGGAAAAAAACTGTCAAGACTTACAGAGGTGTAAGACGTACCATTTGCTACATCAAAATATAATGATTAACTTCTCTCTGTCGTTAAGAATGTTAAAATGTTACCTGACGTTGGTGCTATCGTAATTTTTGGACTACAAGCCACTACTTTTCCCATGCATTGAAATCTGCGTAGTGGGTAGACTGAGGGTTGCAGGTTCACTCCCCGCCTCATGCCATCCAAATCGCTGCCGTTGTGTCCTTGGGCAGGACACTTCACCCTTGCCCAGAGTGATAGGTGGTGGTCGGGGCAGCACGGTGGCACAGGGGTTAGTGCATGTGCCTCACAATACGAAGGTCCTGAGTAGTCCTGGGTTCAATCTCGGGCTCGGGATCTTTCTGTGTGGAGTTTGCATGTTCTCCCCGTGACTGCGTGGGTTCCCTCCGGGCACTCCGGCTTCCTCCCACCGCCAAAGATATGCACCTGGGGATAGGCTCCTCCCACCTCCAAGGACATGCACCTGGGGATAGGCCCCTCCCACTTCCAAAGACATGTACTTGGGGATAGGTTGATTGGCAACACTAAACTGGCCCTAGTGTGTGAATGTTGTCTGTCTATCTGTGTTGGCCCTATGATGAGGTGGCGACTTGTCCAGGGTGTAACCCGCCTTCCGCCCGAATGCAGCTGAGATAGGCTCCAGCACCCCCCGCCACCCCAAAAGGGACAAGCGGTATAAAATGGATGGATGGACGGAGGTGGTGGTCGGCAGCCACGCTTCCCGTCAGTCTGCCCCAGGGCAGCTGTGGCTATGAAAGTAGCTTACCACCACCATGTGTGAATGAATGATGGCTTCTCACTTCTCTGTGAAGCGCGTTGAATGTCTAGAAAGGTGCTGTATAAATCTAATCCATTATTATTATTACACAGCTGCTAATTCATGGATTTTTGTCAGGTTCACAAGCGTCGCATGCCGCAAATAAATTTAGCCTCGTCACATCAGACCAATGAAATTGCCGAACGGGTCAAGGTGGAGCAATAAAATTGTTCACATTAAATCAAACGGCGAGTGGTGTTTTGTTACTGGACTTTAATGCCTGTCACAAATTGTCCATGACGAACACCACGTTCAAGCATAAGGGTGTCCATATGTGCACTTGGCACCAGGACACACTAGGCCGCGGTTCGATGATCAACTTTGTGGTTGTCATTGGATTTGCGATCTCATGATTTAGACACTCAGCTTTCTACCGGAGGATGTTGTTCAGACCTGGCAGGCCCAAATGCATTGTGAGGGTCTGCTGGGAACATCTAGCAGAGTCTACACTCAGAGAGTTTCAATTACTACCTCCGGAATAACTTTGAACATGTCACAAGGGAGGCGCTAGACGCTGAGTCCAAGTGGACCATGTTCCGTACTTCCGGCCGATCAGAGCTGTGGCCGCAAGTTGGATGGTGGCAGTTCGTCGAGGAATGCCGTCAAGCTGAAGAAAGACTCCTATTGGATCCTTTTGGCTCGCAGATGTAAAAACTCGAACATAGGAGGAGTTTGGAGAAGCCATGGAAAAACGACTTCCAGACGACTCCGAAGCGATTCTGGACCACTATCCACCGCCTCAGAAGGGGGAAGCAGTGCACTGTCAACACCGTTTATGGTGGGGATGATGTGCTGCTGACGTCAACTCAGGATGTTGTGGATCGGTGGAAGGAATACTTTGAAGGCCTCCTCAATCCCACCTGCACGTCTTCCTATGAGGAATCAGTGCCTGGGGAATCTGTGGTGGGCTCTCTGATTTCTAGGGCTGAGGTTGCAGAGGCAGTTAAAAAGCTCCTCTGGGGCAGGGCCCCGAGATTGGTTGAGATCTGCACTGACTTACTTAAGGCTCTGGATGCTGTGGGGCTGTTGTCTTGTATGTTCACTATTTTATTTAAGGACAAACTTGCAATAATAAACATATGTTTAATGTACCCTAAGATTTTTTGTTAAAATAAAGCCAATAATGGCATTTTTTGTGGTCCCCTTTATTTAGAAAAGTACCAAAAAGTACCGAACAGTATCGAAATAATTTTGGTACCAAAATATTGCTATCGGGACAACACTAACCTGTTGTGACCAGTTGTCACCTGCCACTCATTTGCAATGCAACATCATATGCAACAAATTGTTAAGTCTTTATTTTGTTTATAGTTCAGATAGGACACTTGAGCAGTGCGCACCTGGGGGGACCTGAGGGGGAACGTTGGCCTTTAAGTATCCGTAACCCTTCAACCACTAAATAGATAAGCATTCTTCAAAATGGACTGAAGGCTGAAATGTGGAAGTACACCCGGCCTAAACATGACAGAAAGCCTGTAAAGGAACATCACCATGCACATCAAAGTGCGACCTTCTGAAAAAACGCCTACTGAGCCAAAATACTGGGCACTTTTGGACTGCAAAAGCACCCCTCATACTTTGTCTTTTCAGATGGACAGCATCCAGGAGTCAAAGTTTCATTATCTCCCCCGGTACCCATTTGGACTGGACTGTAGATTGGCGCTTCTATGAATAGCCCTGGGGCATTGAACATTAGCATATCCGTGTTGCAGTTGGCCTCAGTTTACTGGATGCTGACAAAGGGAGGCAGAAGGTGGGTGTGCCTGTCTCTTGTACTGCTGCCCGTCAGTTCGAGACCACAAAAGCATCCTGGTGCGGGGAAGTCGGAGTTGGGGGTAAGAGCTACAGAGTGCCAAAAACAGACAACGAGGCAACACAGATTCTTACATCTCTAACTTCCTCCACGTCTGTATTCTAACCACAGGTGGCCACCGATCCAGTGTTACCAAAATGTGCAGGCAATTGAAGTTTCCTACTATTTTAGCACAAAAGGGAACCCTTTTCAGTCAGCAGCTGCCGCAACGCCAGGGTAATACTTCTATTTTTCTCTGCTGGTAGCTCAGTGGAATCCTGCTGAAGAGAACTGTCAGAATAATTGTATATAAGTTATCACAAAACTTGTTTTCCCATTAGTTCAGGCTGCCCTGCGAGAAGACAAAAGCTGTCTTTGTCCTTATCAAGCAAAAGGCCTGCCGCTTGTAAACCTCCGCTGTGTGCGATGGGATGCGACGTGGAGGGGTCGGTTTCCCTGATCTATTGGACAGCCACAGGAAGACCTTGTCCCGACCTGAGATCTACAAAGCAGAGAGGGAGCAGACCTGACCTCGCTCTAGGCACCTTTTCTTTGAACTGTTTATGACCGAGTTCAACAGCTATTTATGACCACCTCCCCTTAGGAGCAGCTGTGTAATGTAATGTAATGTAATCAGGAAATGCCCAAATAAAGGAGGAGGCGTGGAACTCTCTCCTCAGAGCGTGGGACGACACTGTGCAAGGGTACAGGTCCACGCGCTCTCCTCATGAGCTAAATTGAATCATGTCTCTGTTTGATTTCTTTGCTTCTTGTCTTGTCTAATAGATGTCATCGGTGTTTCAACCTGACAGGAACAAGCGGGTGAAAGTAGCTCAACAACATGCTGGTAAAAATGACAGAAAGATCAAACACCCTGATCCTTCCTTTAATACAACCCCAGTGGCAGACTTAAATACAGTGTGTGCATCAAAAGACATCTGCAGTGATGGGCAAGCTACCGTAAATTGCGGAATATACTTTTTTCCTAGATTTTGAACCCTAGAGCAGTGGCTGAAGCACATAGTGCAAAGAGGTTGCCAACTTTCTGCACAGTCAGTTGCTACAGAGCTGAGTTTGGAGGTTGCCAGGAGAACGGTACATTTCGGACTGCGCTGTGCCGAGTGTGAAATTTGGTGGAGGAGGAATTATGGTGTGGGGTTGTTTTTCAGGAGTGGGGCTTAGTGAAAGGAACTTTGAATGCTCCAGGTTACCAAAACACCAGAACGGAGACTAAGACCCAGGCCTTCTCGACCAACCATAAGTGTGTGACCTCACCAATGCGCTTTTGGGGAGAATGGTGGAAAATTCCTATAAACACACTCCGCAACCTTGTGGACAGCCTTCCCAGAGGAGTTGAAGCTGTAATAGCTGCAAAAGGTGGACTGACATCATATTGAACCCTATGGGTTAGGAATGGGATGGCACTTCAAGTTCATATGTGAGTAGGGATGATGTTTGATAAGAAATTATCGAGTTCGAGCCCATTATCGAATCCTCTTATCGAGCCGATTCCTTATCGATTCTCTTATCGAATCCAGATAGGTTGTTGTATATGGAAAAAAACACAATATTTGGTTTAACAAAAGCTCACTTTTATTTTATAATTAAAATAAATAAATAAATAAATATTGACTGTTTCCCCCCTAAAAAAATAAAATAAATACATATTGACTGTTGTTACCCAAAGTATATCAAGTGGGATTTTTCAGAAAAACAAATATATACAGCAGGGGTCACCAACGCGGTGCCCGCGGGCACCAGGTAGCCCGTAAGGACCAGATGAGTAGCCCGCTGGCCTGTTCTAAAAATAGCTCAAATAGCAGCACTTACCAGTGAGCTGCCTCTATTTTTTCAATTGTTTTTATTTACTAGCAAGCTGGTCTCGCTTTTCCCGACATTTTTAATTCTAAGAGAGACAAAACTCAAATAGAATTTGAAAATCCAAGAAAATATTTTAAAGACTTGGTCTTCACTTGTTTAAATAAATTCATTAATTTTTTTACTTTGCTTCTTATAACTTTCAGAAAGACAATTTTAGAGAAAAAATACAACCTTAAAAATGATTTTAGGATTTTTAAACAAATATACATTTTTACCTTTTAAATTCCTTCCTCTTCTTTCCTGACAATTTAAATCAATGTTCAAGTAAATTTATTTTTTTTATTGTAAAGAATAATAAATACATTTTAATTTATTTCTTCATTTTAGCTTCTGTTTTGTCGACGAAGAATATTTGTGAAATATTTCTTCAAACTTATGATTAAAATTCAAAAAAATTATTCTGGTAAATCTAGAAAATCTGTAGAATCAAATTTGAATCTTATTTCAAAGTCTTTTGAATTTCTTTTAAAATTTTTGTTCTGGAAAATCTAGAAGAAATAATGATTTGTCTTTGTTAGAAATATAGCTTGGTCCAAATTTTTATATATTCTAACAAAGTGTAGATTGGATTTTAACCTATTTAAAACATGTCATCAAAATTCTAAAATTAATCTTAATCAGGAAAAATTACTAATGATGTTTCATAAATTATTTTTTAAATTTTTTCAAAAAGATTCGAATTAGCTAGTTTATCTCTTCTTTTCTTCGGTTGAATTTTGAATTTTAAAGAGTCGAAATTGAAGATAAACTACTTCAAAATGTAATTGTCATTTTTTTCGTGTTTTCTCCTCTTTTAAACCGTTCAATTAAGTGTAAATATCATTAATTATTAATAATAACATAGAGTTAAAGGTAAATTGAGCAAATTGGCTATTTCTGGCAATTTATTTAAGTGTGTATCAAACTGGTAGCCCTTCGCATTAATCAGTACCCAAGAAGTAGCTCTTGCTTTCAAAAAGGTTGGTGACCCCTGATATACAGTAACACAAAAACAACCTGTCTCTGTGATCACTATAGGTGAATAGCCATGCCTTGATGCGTTTTTTCCGGTCCATTATTTTTGCTGCTTGTGTGACATCACAGGAAATGACGTAGCTCAGTCTAATTTCCTGTGATGTCCCACAGGGCATTTCTTGTGGGACGGGATTCGTTCCCAGGGATTCGAATAAAGAACCAACTCTTTTTCTTTACTATAGTGGCCTCGATAACGGGAACCGGTTCTCAAAAAGGGATTCGAGTCCATGTAATCGGTTCTTTTCTTATCGAACGGTTCTTTTCTTATCGAACTACCGGGAGAACCGGTTTCGAACATCATCCCTATATGTGAGTCAAGGCAGGTGGCCAAATACTTTTGGCAATATAGTGTATATTGGTCAGAAACAAGGAAAATCATCATCAATCTCCTTCAATTGACTATATGCCGGTGCTCTGCCAATGCAAGAACCTACACAAATACACATGGCAATGGTTATTGGCAGATGCATATTCTTGCATCTCATAACTATATTTGTTGTCAATATTAAACTGCACAATCAATTGATGTGGACAATTCGTACGGTTTAATGCACACCGTACATGATGGCTGAGCAAGTGTTGCCATGGTAACTCCACTCTGCTGCCAAATTTGTTCTTTCACTCAGTCTGGACAGCTGAGCCAGCAACAGCAAACTGCTGTCCTGGAGAACATTTCACAGAATGGTAACTATAGAATGAATTACCTTGACTGCCACATTGTTCACTTGTTGGAGCAGAAGACTTGTCAGTTCATTAGCGCCCAAAAAAACAGCTTTATAATCCCATCTCCGTTGACCTTAAATCCATTATAACAAGTATTATTATTAGCCCCAATTGCTGCTATTAGTGGCCGAAACCCTACTGTGCAGTAAACATGTGCTCAAATGCTTCCAAGTGAAGTTAAAACTGTCTTTTTTTTGTATATTGTTGAGGGGGGAATTGTGGAGACAAGAGGGGGATAAGACAGAGAGACAAAAATCAACAACAGCAAACACAACAATACAACAACAACAACAAAAATAGAGCAACATCAGCAAATAGGATAAGTACAAATATGATGGTAAACGTGATAGCAAAGAAGCAGTTAGTGAAATAAATAATAAAAAAATGACAATTAACATTATTACACTACAAATGGAGCAATACAAATACCAATAGAAATAGCACTATTGATAATGAATAATACCAATAATTTACCTCTATTATCAACAATACAGTTGTTCAAATGCAACAATACATTTGTGTATTGATAACTACACTGCAAAAAGTCAGTGTTCAAAAACAAGAAAAAAAAAATACAAAAATGAGGGGTATTTTACTTTAACTAAGCAAAATTATCTGCCAATAGAACAAGAAAATTCGGCTTGTCAAGACTTTCCAAAACAAGTAAAATTAGCTAACCTCAATGAACCAAAAAATACCTTAAAATAAGTATATTCTCACTAATAACAAGTGCATTTTTCTTGGAAGAAAAAACAAATATGAGACCTTTTTGCTCAACATGTTGAAAAATATTCTTAAATGAAGTAAATGCTAGTGCCATTATCTTGACATAATGATAAGCGCTCGGCATTACATTTCTTGCATTTTTCCATCGATAACATGATATCATCGCGCCAAGTGCGTGCTCTTTCAGTCAATTAGTGTGCAAGGAATATATATATATATATATATATATATATATATATATATATATATATATATATATATATATATATATATATATATATATATATATATATATATATATACATATATATATATATATATATATATATACTATCGTTCAAAAGTTTGGGGTCACATTGAAATGTCCTTATTTTTGAAGGAAAAGCACTGTACTTTTCAATGAAGATAACTTTAAACTAGTCTTAACTTTAAAGAAATACACTCTATACATTGCTAATGTGGTAAATGACTATTCTAGCTGCAAATGTCTGCTTTTTGGTGCAATATCTACATAGGTGTATAGAGGCCCATTTCCAGCAACTATCACTCCAGTGTTCTAATGGTACAATGTGTTTGCTCATTGGCTCAGAAGGCTAATTATAAATAAATGATAAATGGGTTATACTTGTATAGCGCTTTTCTACCTTCAAGGTACTCAAAGCGCTTTGACAGTATTTCCACATTCACCCATTCACACACACATTCACACACTGATGGCGGGAGCTGCCATGCAAGGCGCTAACCAGCAGCCATCAGGAGCAAGGGTGAAGTGTCTTGCCCAAGGACACAACGGACGTGACTAGGATGGTAGAAGGTGGGGATTGAACCCCAGTAACCAGCAACCCTCCGATTGCTGGCACGCACTCTACCAACTTCGATGATTAGAAAACCCTTGTGCAATCATGTTCACACATCTGAAAACAGTTTAGCTCGTTACAGAAGCTACAAAACTGACCTTCCTTTGAGCAGATTGAGTTTCTGGAGCGTCACATTTGTGGGGTCAATTAAACACTCAAAATGGCCAAAAAAAGGGAGAACTTTCATCTGAAACTCGACAGTCTATTCTTGTTCTTAGAAATGAAGGCTATTCCACAAAATTGTTTGGGTGACCCCAAACTTTTGAACGGTAGTGTATATATGTTTTTTTCCTTCTTTATTATGCATTTTGGGCCGATGCTACTTATACTCCGGAGCGACTTATAGTCCGAAAAATACGGTAGCTAGAACTAGTATGCATATATCTAAAAAAAAAAAAGGCTTTTTTTTTTTTAAAAGAAGGGTTTTTAAGCCCTTTTTAAAAGCATCCACAGTCTGTGGTGCACTCAGGTGGTCAGGGAGAGCATTCCACAGACTGGGAGCGGCGGAGCAGAAAGCCCGGTCACCCATTGTCCGTAGCTTTGTCCTCGGAGGTTGGAGGAGGTTAGCCTGTCCGGAGCGGAGGTGTCGTGTGGAGGATTTGGGGGTGAGTAGTTCTTTGAGGTAGAGAGGGGGCATTTCCATGGAGGCACTGGTGGGTTAGTAGGTAGTACAATCATTGGTACTTTAACCTAACTTTTAACAAGCAAAATGCAACAAAGATGTAGGGGACAGCAGGCAACTTGAGTGGTAGACAATTCCCAGAGATGCATGGACCACATCTGACAGGAATCAAAAAGTTGCCCCAGCAAGACTCAGCTATCTTAAAGAAAAGTGATGCAGTGCAGCTCAAGCTCGTCGGATTCAGTATGCAGCAGTTTTGGGTTGAGGTTTTGAGGTTGGGTGTCCAGCCTCCGGGAATGAACCGAGATAATCCTGTGGAGCGCTGCTGCTCCGATGGAGATTGAGAGACAGCAAGCAAGAGACTGAGAACGAGCGCATGTATGGGGGTGGGTGTAGTAGAGATATGGCTGTGACTGGAATGGGAACTGAAGACACACCAGATATAATGTCTTCCCTGAGGCAGAGGGGCTAAAGACTTGAACCGTACTAAAGGTTTGCAGTAAAAGTACTTTTGGGGTTGTACAAAGGGTACATACCTAACCCTAACCCATTCACACACACATTCACGCACTGATGGCGGGAGCTGCCATGCAAGGCGCTAACCACCACCCATCAGGAGCAAAGGGTGAAGTGTCTTGCTCAAGGACACAACGGACGTGACTAGGTTGGTAGAAGGTGGGGATCAAACCAAGAACCCCACCAATATTGTCCCAATATTACAGACCTTCGATCCCTCAGGCAGTGTGTAAAGGATATCACCACATGGGCTCAGGACCACTTCAGAAAACCACTGTCAGTAACTACAGTTGGTCACTACATCTGTAAGTGCAAGTTAAAACACTACTATGCAAAGCGAAAACCGTTTATCAACAACACCCAGAAACGCCGTCGGCTTCGCTGGGCCCGAGCTCATCTAAGATGGACTGATACAAAGTGGAAAGGTGTGCTGTGGTCTGACGAGTCCACATTTCAAATTGTTTTTGGAAACCGTGGGCGTCGTGTCCTCCGGACCAAAGAGGAAAAGAACCATCCGGATTGTTATAGGCACAAAGTTGAAAAGCCAGCATGTGTGATGTTATGGGGGTGTATTAGTGCCCAAGACATGGGTAACTTACACATCTGTGAAGGCGCCATTAATGCTGAAAGGTACATACAGGTTTTGGAGCAACATATGTCACCATCCAAGCAACGTGATCATGGACGCCCCTGCTTATTTCAGCAAGACAATGCCAAGCCACGTGTTATAACAGCGTGGCTTCATAGTAAAAGAGTGCGGGTACTAGACTGGACTGCCTGTAGTCCAGACCTGTCTCCCATTGAAAAAGTGTGGCGCATTATGAAGCCTAAAATAGCACAAGGGAGACCCCCGGACTGTTGAACAACTTAAGCTGTACATCAAGCAAGAATGGGAAATAATTCCACCTGAAAAGCTTCAAAAATTGTTCTCCTCATTTCCCAAATGTCTACTGAGTTTTTTTTTAAAAGGAAAGGCCATGTGACACAGTGGTATTTCTTTTTTTTTATATGTTTTTTCAGTTTCGAACGGATTATATAACAAGCTCTAAATGAAATGTGATGCATCTGTTCCACAATAACTACATATGTACATGCTCTAGACATTGTAATAACAACCAAAAAAATACATAAAAGACATTCTACTTACTTGAAACAAATAGATGTTGTTCGAAGAAAACCTTGAGAGGTTGTGCGAGTTCATGGCCAGAGGGTGTGACTTGTAAACAAATGTACGATCCAATAGCCTTGTGAGACTGAACAATAGGACCCAATGACTATGTAAATGTGGTAAAAAAAAAATATATATATATAACGGATTGTTTTTTAGGATGGTTAAAGGTAACGTTGTAATTTTGTAACAAGGGGTCTTACAGGTTTAAGTATCTTGTCTTTGCAGTCTATTCAATTGAATATAGGTTGAAAATGATTTGCAAATCATTGTATTCTGTTTTTTATTTACGAATTACACAACGTGCCGACTTGACTGGTTTTGGGTTCTGTACAAGAAAGCAGAGACAGAATCCCGCAGCCACTAAACCGGATCCCCTCAAAGCCCTGACGGCATAATCATTATATTTGTATTCGTGCAAAAGCACAAGACAATATTGTTTGGGATTATTTACTTGGCTACTCGATTCCTCTGAATAATATGCGGGCAGATGGAAGAGTTAGTTACACACAATGTTCGGCCGTACAATTACTGGGATGGCGTAAAAAAACACTGCAAACACTGAAATCTAAGTATGATTAAATATCTCAAATAAGGGTGATATTTGCTTATTTTCTGTCTGATAAGATAATTCTTCTCACTAAGCAGATTTTATGTTCGAGTGTTTTACTTGTTTTAAGTGTTTTGGTCCTAAATGATCTCAGTAAGATATTACAGCTTGTTGCTGAGATTTGATGAGCTATATTGAGTAAAACATGCTTGAAACTAGAATATCAACTGTTGCAAAGCTGTGTCATCAACACTCGCAAGTATAAAACTACTTTTTTAAAGTAATTTCTTACTTCAAGCATGAAAAAAAAAAATCATGACTTTGACACAATTGTGTCTCATAATTAAAACGGATGGACTTTGCTGTTTTATTTTCAATGAAACAATAGAAATTAAAAGCTGCAAGCAGCGATGGACGGGACCGACTTTGAGGGCTCATAAAATCCAAACCGTAGCAGTAATTAAAACTCTTTCATCATGGGTTCAATCGCTCTCCTGTGCTAATTTGAAGCCGACACGACAAACGCGCTCAGAGGAGATAATGTTTGAAAAAAGGTGACTATTTTACTATTTTACTCAACTTTTGTTTTGAAGGGGGAATTGCAAACTTCCTGTTGATTTTTGCTGGGGGTTGTCAGTGTATGAAATATAGGTCTAAGTGAGACCTACATAGAGGTTTTTGTTTCATGTCTCTACGACATTCCTACTGGGAGTTAGAGGCAGTTTTGTCTGTGTTTTCTTCCTAGGGGGCGCTAAAGCGCGATTTTGAGTTTTGGGGTTTGGTTTTTTTGATTAGATCGCAATTTTCGCCAGTCCTGATGTGTGTGTGTGTCCAATTTGGTGAGTTTTGAAGCATGTTAAGGGGGTCAAATTACAGCTCAAAGAGGCGGCGGTATAATAATAAAACGCTAGAAATACAATAGGGTCCTCTGACGAGTTGGTTTTTAATAATGAATAAAAAAACAGTTGATGTATATGTGTATATATATATATATATATATATATATATATATATATATATATATATATATATATATATATATATATATATATATATATATATATATATATATATTCCTCGCACACTAATTGACTGAAAGAGCACGCACTTGACGCGATGATGTCATGTTATCCATGGAAAAATGCATTTTTAGACAATATGATTTGCCTGAGCGGCTAGGAGACCCCGAGAGTAACAAGCGCTTGCCTTGTTGCCTTTCCATTAAGAACAATACATTTGTTTTTAGTATAAGTTTGCTGGTTTCAAGAAATGTAATGCCGAGCGCATATCATTATGTCAAGATAATGGCACTAGCATTTACTTCATTTAAGAATATTTTTCAACATATTGAGCAAAAAGGTCTCTTTTTTTTTTCTATCAAGAAAAGTGCACTTATTATTAGTGAGAATATACTTATTTTAAGATATTTTTGGGTTCATTGAGGTTAGCTAATTTTACTTGTTTTGGAAAGGCTTGACAAGCCATTTTCTTGTTCTATCGGCAGATAATATTGCTTAGTTCAAATAAAATACCCCTCATTTTTGTATTTTTTTTTCTTGTTTTTGAACACTGACTTTTTGCAGTGCAACTAGAGAGGAATATAAAACCAAGCTACCACGCTACTTGATTAATTGTTATCCCCGTTCAAATTAAAACCCCACACAAAGCACAAAGCAGGCATCTTTAGCAATGTACTGTCAGTTCTGAGCTTTACAAAATGGACACAAATGTGATTATTATGTGTAGCATTGCTGATTGGAGATTGAGATGCATACCATCCCCCCTCACATGCCTCTTGACTGGACTGGACTGGACTGGACTGGAGTGGTGCAGCACAGCCCCAAATGAAGGTCCCTCGGTCGCATGAAGAATGCATGATGGTGGCTGACTGCGAGGGGATTTGCTATGTTGAAATGGTGTCAGCAGCCAACCCTCATTTAACTGCTTTTGTTCCAGCCGTATCTACCCATCACACGCTTAAATGTGACGGATACTTTGGATTAACTCTTGGAGGATAACAATCCCTGCTGCTCTGCCTTTAAGTACACGTCCAGCGGATAGAGCAATATTAGTTTATTGCCATAATAACATTTGACAGATGCACGGTATAAAATGAACACTGCTGTATCTAACGTGACTTTATAAGAGGGTTTGGAATGTATTTCACCAGTTTCACTTTATATGTTCAGCTCATAATCCAATGGCTTGGATTTGATCTGATTTGGACCTGGACCACCTGTGGACTATAATTCAGTGATGCATTTAGGCTAAATCTAAATGTGATATTTGAACACACACATTTGGACTATGCTCTACTGCAATGGTAACATTATTTTTAATGTTTACTACTTTGCCTGCGATATTTATGAATATTTATGTATAACAGGTCAAGTTTTGTTTCATCTGACATCACATGGACAAAGATAAGACCTTCTGGAGGAAAGTTCTGTGGTCAGATGAAACAAAAATTGAGCTGTTTGGCCACAATACCCAGCAATATGTTTGGAGGGAAAAAAAGGTGAGGCCTTCACTCCCAGGAACACCACACCTACCGTTAAGCATGGTGGTGGTAGTATTATGCTCTGGGCCTGTTTTGCTGCCAAGGTATGATGTTCAGAAAGGTTAATTAAGTCTTCTTATTCATATACTTTAATATATACCGTAAAAAATAAATAAATAAATAAATAAATAAAATAAATAAATAAATAATTTTTTTTTTAAAAAATTAAAAAAATTAAAAAAAATTAAAATAAATAAATAATAAAAAAAATAAATGAATAAATAAAATAAAAAAATAAAAACGTATATATTGTTTATATATATACGGTATATATGTATATATACACTACCGTTCAAAAGTTTGGGGTCACATTGAAATGTCCTTATTTTTGAAGGAAAAGCACTGTACTTTTCAATGAAGATAACCTTAAACTAGTCTTAACTTTAAAGAAATACACTCTATACATTGCTAATGTGGTAAATGACTATTCTAGCTGCAAATGTCTGGTTTTTGGTGCAATATCTACATAGGTGTCTAGAGGCCCATTTCCAGCAACTATCACTCCAGTGTTCTAATGGTACAATGTGTTTGCTCATTGGCTCAGAAGGCTAATTGATGATTAGAAAACCCTTGTGCAATCATGTTCACACATCTGAAAACAGTTTAGCTCGTTACAGAAGCTACAAAACTGACCTTCCTTTGAGCAGATTGAGTTTCTGGAGCGTCACATTTGTGGGGTCAATTAAACGCTCAAAATGGCCAGAAAAAGAGAACTTTCATCTGAAACTCGACAGTCTATTTTTGTTCTTAGAAATGAAGGCTATTCCACAAACTTTTGAACGGTAGTGTATATATATATATATATATATATATATATATATATTAATATATATATATATATATATATATATATATATATATATATATATATATATATATATATATATATATATATATATATATATATATATATATATATATACATATATATATATATATATATATATATATATATATATATATATATATATATGTCGTAATTAGATTATCCCAAAAATAGTGCTCGATACCGTGGTAGAGCTTAATATGTATGTGTGGGGAAAAAATCACAAGACTATTTCATCTCTACAGGCCTGTTTCATGAGGGGTTTACCTCAATCCTCAGGAGATTTATTTATTTATTCATTTATTTTTAATAAAAATCTCCTGAGGATTGAGGTAAACCCCTCATGAAACAGGCCTGTAGAGATGAAATAGTCTTGTGATTTTTTTCCCACACATACATATATATATATATATATATATATATATATATATATATATATATATATATATATATATATATATATATATATATATATATATATATATATATATATATATATAAATATATATATATATATATATATATATATATATATATATATATATATATATATATATATATATATATATATATATATATATATATATATATATATATATATATATGTATATATACATATATACATTGTCTTTATAATCCGTTTTGTCATTTAACATTAAATAACATTGATGTTCATCAACATTTAACATTGTCACGTTATCGATGGGAAAATTCGTTTTTAGACAATAGGATTTGCCTGAGCGACTAGGAGACACCAAGAGTAACAAGCGGTAGAAAATGGATTAGAAAGGAAAGATTAATTTTAATTTTTTTTTTATTTTTAATTTTTTTAATTTTATTTGGGACTGCCTGTGGGCCGGATTTTGGATGCTGGGGGGCCGGATCCGGCCCGCGGGCCGTATTTTGGGGACCCCTGATCTAGAGGTTTAGGATTCAAACCTTGGACCTCCATGGCGGTGTTTGCATGCTTTCCCTTCCAAAACATGCAGGCTAGGATGATGGTGATCCAACACCATCCGGCGGGGAGTTAAAAACGCAAGATTAAGCGTTACTGTACTAAATTATGGAGCAGAAGTTTGAGGGTTAGAAAAGTTTGGAGAACTTGAAAACAGTTAATTACTGCTATGAAGTTTATGCATGAACACAGCTCTGGGAATAAGTAATTACTTTCTTCTAAGCATCGGTAGCTAAACGCTGCCATGTATCATCGCAAATACGAACCTGCAAGGACCTAATCCCACTAATGATGTCTAGTGCCGCCACCGAGGAATAGCATTATTACAGAAATCTCTTTGTGTTTCTAACAACACACAAGGTGGCCACACTTAAATACGCCCCTCGCTCTCCTTGTTGTTTTGCTCCTTTTTGCCTCATTAGCCCGATTTTCTATCACCATGCAAAACCCACATGGAAGGAGAGCGACCGTGACCGTCTGTCACCACGTATAGTGAACATTCTCTACTTGATACGGTACACCTTTTTACCAGTATAGCAGGCACAAACCACTTTCTGTATCGACGGTCATAAGCATTCTTACAGTATGCGGTTATGTTTACTCAGAATGTAACCAGTGTCTTGCCTCTTGGTGAGGGCGGTCGCATTTTTCTCCGCTCCCTCCTTCCCTGCTTGCTTTCTTCGTGTCCTTGTCCTGTCTGAACTTTTTTGAAGCCTCTTTCTTTGCGCTGTCTGTTCTGTAACCAAAGGCAACGCTGTTTACGACCCACGTCCCTTTGGAAGCAGCTGTTGCCATGTGGTCAGGGAAAGTCCAAGTAAAGGAGGAGGCTAGGGATGATATTTGATAAGAAATTATCGAGTTCGAGCCCATTATCGAATCCTCTTATCGAACCGATTCCTTATCAATTCTCTTATCGAATCCAGATAGGTTGTTGTATATGGAAAAAACACAATATTTGGTTCAACAAAAGCTCACTTTTATTTTATAAGAAAAAAATAAAATAATAAAATAAATATTGACTGTTACCCCCCTAAAAAAATATATATATATATATATATATATATATTGACTGTTTTTACCCAAAGTATAATAAGTGGGATTTTTCAGAAAAACAAATATATACAGTAACACAAAAGCAACCTGTCTCTGTGATCACTATAGGTGAATAGCCATGCCTTGAGGCATTTTTTCCGGTCCATTATTTTTGCTGCTTGTGTGACATCACAGGAAATGACGTAGCTCCATCTAATGACTAAGCTATGTCATTTCCTGTGATGTTCCACAGGGCATTTCTTGTGGGGCGGGATTCGTTCCCAGGGATTCGAATAAAGAACCAACTCTTTTTCTTTACTATAGTGGCCTCGATAACGGGAACCGGTTCTCAAAAAGGGATTCGAGTCCATGGAATCGGTTCTTTTCTTATCGATCGGTTCTTTTCTTATCGAACAACCGGGAGAACTGGTTTCGAACATCATCCCTACAGGAGGCGTACAATCTTTCGCCAGAGCGTGCTGAGCTTGTGGATGGCTGTCCAAGGGTACAGTGTCCGAGCGTCTCTCCTCAAATTGAGCCAAATTGAATTCTGTCTCTGTTTGATTCTTTGCTTCTTGTCCTGTTTAATAGATGTCATCAGTGTTTGAACCTGACCATAAAGTTAGGTGGGATTTACCCTGGATAACCTTAGCCGGTAAACGGGTAAGTAATAAACGGGGCCTAAGTCTAAGTCTGTATATTACTTTACTTTAATCCTCTTGGCCCCCTTGGGAGCATAGGGCGTCTACCATGGATCTCCACCTCACTCTCTTCTGTGCGATGGTGTTCGCTTCTTGCCAGGAGATCCCCATCTTGGTCAGTTCATCAAGAGTGGACCTCCTCCAGTTGAGTTTTGGTCTCCCTGGCTTCCTCTTGCCTTGAGAGTTATAGTCCAAGGCTTGTCTTGCTATGTTTCTCGGATCCTTCCTAAGTGTATGGCCGATCCATCCCCACTTTCTGCTTTTGATTTCATTTTCAATTTGCTCTCGGTTCATGCGTCTCCACAGGTCTACATTTGATATCTTGTTGGGCCACCAAATCCTCAGTATGTACCTGAGACAGTTGTTAATAAACACTTGTAGTTTATGGATGATTGATTTGGTGGGTTTCCAGGTTTCACAGCCAACGCTGCTTACGACCCACGTCCCTTTGGAAGCAGATGTTGCCATGTGGTCAGGGAAAGTGCAAATAAAGGAGGAGGCGTACAATATTTCGCCAGAGCGTGCTGAGACACTGTCAAGGGTACAGTGTTCGAGCGTCTCTTCTCAAATTGAGCCAAATTGAATTCTGTCTCTGTTTGATTCTTTGCTTCTTGTCCTGTTGATGTCATCAATGTTTGAACCTGACCATAAGGTTAGGTGGGATTTACCCTGGATAACCTTAGCCGGTAAATGGGTAAGCAATAAACGGGGGCCTAAGTCTAAGTCTGTATATTACTTTACTTTAATCCTCTTGGCCCCCTTGGGAGCATAGGGCGTCTACCATGGATCTCCACCTCACTCTCTTCTGTGCGATGGTGTTCGCTTCTTGCCAGGAGATCCCCATCTTGGTCAGTTCATCAAGAGTGGACCTCCTCCAGTTGAGTTTTGGTCTCCCTGGATTCCTCTTGCCTTGAGGGTTATAGTCCAGGGCTTGTCTTGCTATGTTTCTCGGATCCTTCCTAAGTGTATGGCCGATCCATCCCCACTTTCTGCTATTGATTTCATTTTCAATTTGCTCTTGGTTCATGCGTCTCCACAGGTCTACATTTGATATCTTGTTGGTCCACCAAATCCTCAGTATGTACCTGAGACAGTTGTTAATAAACACTTGTAGTTTATGGATGATTGATTTGGTGGGTTTCCAGGTTTCACAGCCAACGCTGCTTACGACCCACGTCCCTTTGGAAGCAGCTGTTGCCATGTGGTCAGGGAAAGTCCAAATAAAGGAGAAGGCGTACAATCTTTCGTGCTGAGACACTGCACAAGGGTACAGTGTCCGAGCGTCTCTCCTCAAATTGAGCCAAATTGAATTCGGTCTTTGTTTGATTCTTTGCTTCTTGTCCTGTTTAATAGATGTCATCAATGTTTGAACCTGACCATAAGGTTAGGTGGGATTTACCCTGGATAACCTTAGTCGGTAAACGGGTAAGTAATAAACGGGGGCCTAAGTCTAAGTCTGTATATGCAACCTGTTTATGTGTATATTTTTCTTCACCGAAGGCGTTATTTGACACGTGTGCGAGGCGAGTTCAGGAAGGCAGCGCTAGTAATTAGGTCTCACCTTGCTATGAAATGTGACGGCAGGAAGTGAGAAAGAGGGGGAGGCATTCAGGGAGGCGTCGGTAGCGTCGGACCGGTGCATTCAGTGTGAACAACTGGGTGAATGACGCTCGGGAGCAGCAGTTAAAACGTCCGACAGACCTAAAGTCAGCATTACTATCTGGGTGTTAAATTCCACACGGACAAAAAACAGAGCGCAGTTACAGTATGTGCAGCCGCTACTTGGAATTTAGAAGGAAGAGTCGTGAGATAGCTTGAAGACGCAGCACAAAGCGGGTTCGTCCCGAGACACTTTGCAGCATTTAATTGTTACAAACATGCTTTATCTCGAAAAAGGATCTGACTGAACACATTTTCTCACTGCGGCAGACCGTTCATCGTGCCTTCGGGGGCATTATTTTGTTCCCTGCAGCCTTGCTGAGATATTTTGCCGGGGAGATGAGTAGAATCCGATTGGTGTCACACGGCATTTTTATGCTCAGCGACAACAGCAGAGAGGAAGAATAGAAGTGCGGCTCATTTTTCTTAATTCAATCGCGACTCTGATTTTTTTCCGAGCGACGACGCGACGGAGTGTGTTGACGCTGATAGCACAATGGTGTGCATTCATTATTCCGCAAATACAGATCTCCTGAGGGATGATATCAAAGAGCGTTATGCAATGCAATACTGTAGTACAGTTTGTCAGTGCTCAGACACATCAAACAAAACCGAGTAGTGAGATTGTTGGAATAATTATGTATTTGTTATCACACTAACTTTATGCGTAAGGGCCGTTGCTATAAATGATTGTCAATTGTGCTGAAGTGGTATTTTTGTATCTGTGCAAGCTGGCACAGATACGGTCCAAAAGACTGCCAGCCGTCTTTATCAGTGCTGTGTCCAGACTGGGCCTGCTGACTGCTGAGGCCGAACACCGCCGTGACGCAGACAGAGCAGAGACAAGGCGATATCACCAGCGTCAACACATTTGCATTTTTGTATAATCATATATTGTGTCAGTATCAGAGCTTGGTCCGTATTGCCAGTAGTAAGTCGGACCCGTTTCCAGTGAGGGTTGGACTCCGCCAAGGCTGCCCTTTGTCACCGATTCTGTTCATAACTTTTATGGACAGAATTTCTAGGCGCAGTCAGGGCGTTGAGGGGATCCGGTTTGGTGGCTGCAGGATTAGGTCTCTGCTTTTTGCAGATGATGTGGTCTTGATGGCTTCATTTGGCCAAGATCTTCAGCTCTCACTGGATCGGTTCGCAGTCGAGTGTGAAGCGACTGGGATGATAATCAGCACCTCCAAGTCCGAGTCCATGGTTCTCGCCCGGAAAAGGGTGGAGTGCCATCTCCGGGTTGGGCAGGACACCCTGCCCCAAGTGGAGGAGTTCAAGTACCTCGGAGTCTTGTTCACGAGTGGGGGAAGAGTGGATCGTGAGATCGACAGGCGGATCGGTGCGGCGTCTTCAGTAATGCGGACGCTGTATCGATCCGTTGCGGTGAAGAAGGAGCTGAGCCGGAAGGCAAAGCTCTCAATTTACCGGTCGATCTACGTTCCCATCCTCACCTATGGTCATGAGCTTTGGGTTATGACCGAAAGGACAAGATCACGGGTACAAGCGGCCAAAATGAGTTTGGGTCTCTCCCTTAGAGATAGGGTGAGAAGCTCTGTCATCCGGGAGGAGCTCAAAGTAAAGCCGTTGCTCCTCCACATGGAGAGGAGCCAGATGAGGTGGTTCGGGCATCTGGTCAGGATGCCACCCGAACGCCTCCCTATGGAGGCGTTTAGAGCACGTCCGACCGGTAGGAGGCCACGGGGAAGACCCAGGACACGTTGGGAAGACTATGTCTCCCGGCTGGCCAGGGAACGCCTCGGGATGCCCCAGTAAGAGCTGGACCAAGTGGCTGGGGAGAGGGAAGTCTGGATGGATGGATATATTGTGTCTAATTGGAGTTGTCGAGATTACCCCCTTACCTCAGCGACAGCTTTAGTGATGTAACAGGGCCCTTCCAAATAAATAGAGGAGGCGCGCGGGCTTGACTTTTAGAACGTAGTTTGGATCTGTAACTAGAATACAGCCCAAAACACGTGTCTCCTCATGAGCTAAATTGAATTCTGTCTCTGCATGATTCCTTGCTTCTTGTCTGATTATTAGATGTCATCAGTGTTTGAACCCGACAAGAGATGTATTCCACATTAAACGCCACTTTTTTTCATCTGTTCAATGTGTGATTGTGAGCTAAACTGAGGACAGCGGAACACATCTCAACAACAGAAAACACGTAAAGGGACGGAGGCCTAGAGTGAGGTAAGAAAGTCGGGCAAACTTGTAATACCTGACTGCTTTGACAACTGCATCAAAACCAGTGAAGTTGTCACGTTGTGTAAAAGGTAAATAAAAACAGAATACAATGATTTGCAAACCCTTTTCAACTTATATTCAATTGAATAGACTGCAAAGACAAGATACTTAACGCTCAAACTGGAAAACATTGTTGTTTTGGGCAAATATTAGCTCATTTGGAATTTGATGCCGGCAACATGTTTTAAAAAAAACTGATAAAGTTGAGGAATGCTCATCAAACACTTATTTGGAACATCCCACAGGTGAACAGGCTAATTGGGAACAGGTGGGTGCCATGATTGGGTATAAAAGCAGCTTCCATGAAATGCTCAGTCGTTCACAAACAAGGATGGAGCGAGGGTCACCACTTTGTCAACAAATGCGTGAGCAAATTGTTGAACAGTTTAAGAACAACATTTCTCAACCAGCTATTGCAAGGAATTTAGGGATTTCACCATCCACGCTCCGTAATATCATCAAAAAGTTCAGATAATCTGGAGAAATCACTGCACGTAAGCGGCAATGCCCGTGAACTTCGATCCCTCAGGCGGTACTGCATCAAAAAGCGACATCAGTGTGTAAAGGATATCACCACATGGGCTCGGGAACACTTCAGAAAACCACTGTCAGTAATCATTTATCAACAACACCCAGAAACACCACCGGGTTCGCTGGGCCCGAGCTCATCTAAGATGGACTAATGGAAAGTGGAAAAGTGTTCTGTCGTCTGACGAGTCCACATTTCTAAGAAGGTTCTAAGAATCTGGATAAATCACTGCACGTAAGCCATGATATTACGGACCTTGGATCCCTCAGGCAGTACTGCAAAGGATATCACCACATGCGCTCAGGAACACAAAACGGTGTGTTTTTTTTTAGCATATTGTGCTTGATAGTAGGGCGCCTACCTTTAGATGGCTCCGTACGCTTGGGAAGATCCAATGTGTCATAGTTTTTGTCATTCTCACCATTTTTTCTACCTGGATAGGGGAGAGAGAGAGGAAGACACGACGTCATACACTGGAAAAAAGGAGCTCACGATCTAAAATGTAGACAGAGCATAATATCATTTCAAAGATCAGAGACTAGTACATGTAGTGTACATATATATATATATATATATATATATATATATATATATATATATATATATATATATATATATATATATATATATATATATATATATATATATATATATATATATATATATATATATATATTAGGGCTGCAACAACTAATCGATTAAATCGATTAAAATCGATTATACAAATAGTTGCCGATTAATTTAGTCATCGATTCGTTGGGTCTATGCTATGCGCATGCGCAGAGGCTTTTTTTTTTTTTTTTTTTAAATAAACCTTTATTTATAAACTGCAACATGTACAAACAGCTGAGAAACAATATTCAAAATAAGTATGGTGCCTGTATGCTGTTTTTTTCAATAAAATACTGGAAAGGATAGAAATGTAGTTTGTCTATTTTATCCGATTATTAATCGATTAATCGAAGTAATAATCGACAGATTAATCGATTATCAAATTAATCGTTAGTTGCAGCCCTAATATATATATATATATATATATATATATATATATATATATATATATACATACACACATTTATTATTATGTAGGTATATATATATACAAACCCCGTTTCCATATGAGTTGGGGAATTGTGTTAGATGTAAATATAAACGGAATACGGTGATTTGCAAATTATTGTATTCCGTTTATATTTACATCTAACACCATTTCCCAACTCATATGGAAACGGGGTTTGTATGTATATACAACTCTTATTTTTTTGTGATAGAGTGATTGGAGCACATACTTGTTGGTCACAAAAAGACATTCATGAAGTTTGGCTCTTTTATGAATTTATTATGGGTCTACTGAAAATGAATTTTTGACCACTCTTGACAAAATTGGTGCAGTTCAGCTAAATGTGTTGGTTTTCTGACATGGACTTGTTTCTTCAGCATTGTCCACACGTTTAAGTCAGGACTTTTCGGGAAGGCCATTCTAAAACCTTCATTCTAGCCTGATTTAGCCATTCCTTTACCACTTTTTGTCCTGTTGGAACACCCAACTGCGCCCACGACCCAACAAGGTTGTCCTGAAGAATTTGGAGGTAATCCTCCTTCTTCATTGTCCCATTTACTCTCTGTAAAGCACCAGTTCCATTGGCAGCAAAACAGGCCCAGAGCATAATACTACCACCACCATGCTTGACGGTGGGCATGGTGTTCCTGGGATTAAAAACCTCACCTTTTCTCCTCCAAACATATTGCTGGGTATTGTGGCCAAACAGCTCAATTCTTGTTTCATCTGACCACAGAACTTCCCTCCAGAAGGTCTTATCTTTGTCCATGTGATGTCAGATGAATCAACAACCTAAACTCATCAGCCCGGAGGTTGGGTCTTGGGCGTAGTTGGGTGTTCCAACAGGACAATGACCCCAAACACACCTCAAAAGTGGTAAAGGAATGGCTAAATCAGGCTGGAATTAAGGTTTTGGAATGGCCTTCCCAAAGTCCTGACTTACGCTGGGGGCAGTAATGTGAAGTAATAGTGAACAATGGCGACTAGAGTAAAGATCATAGTAGTTAATACTGTGATTAATACTTGTTACAAAACTAAATGTGGGACATACCGTATTTTACGGACTATAAGTCGCAGTTTTTTTCACAGTTTGGCCGGGGGTGCGACTTATACTCAGGAGCGACTTATGTGTGAAATTATTTTGCCCCCCTTAACATGCTTCAAAACTCACCAAATTTTACACACACATCAAAAAACGTGTACACAACACTTTAGTCTAAAAACCAAACCCCAAAAATCAAAATTGCGCTCTAGCGCCCCCTAGGGAAAAAACAAAAACAAACCGCCTGTAACTCCCACTAGGAAGGTCGTAGAGACATGAAACAAAAACCTCTATGTAGGTCTCACTTAGACCTAAAACTCATAATGACACATCCTCGGGCAAAAACCAACAGGAAGTTGGCAATTTCCCATTTAATTATTATTATTATTCTTTTTTATTATTCTTCCGCAGCTTTGTGCACTACTTTGCCCCACTTAACATGCTTCAAAACTCACCAAATTTTACACACACATCAAAAAACGTGTACACAACACTTTAGTCTAAAAACCAAACCCCAAAAATCAAAATTGCGCTCTAGCGCCCCCTAGGGAAAAACAAAAACAAACCGCCTGTAACTCCCACTAGGAAGGTCGTAGAGACATGAAACAAAAACCTCTATGTAGGTCTCACTCAGACCTACATTTCATAATCCAACGTCCTCGGGCAAAAACCAACAGGAAGTTGGCAATTTCCCCTTCAAGACAAAAATTTACTAAAAACACTCATTTTTGTCTCTTTGAGCTGTAATTTGACCCCCTTAAAATACTTCAAAACTCACCAAATTGGACACACACATCAAGACTGGCGAAAATTGCGATCTAATCAAAAAAACCAAACCCCAAAACTCAAAATTGCGCTCTAGCACCCCCTAGGAAGGAAACACAGACAAAACTGCCTCTAACTCCCAGTAGGAATGTCGTAGAGACATGAAACAAAAACTTCTATGTAAGTTTCACTTAGATCTATATTTACTTTTCACACACATCAGGACTGGTGGAAATTGCGATCTAAGAAAAAAAACGAACCCCAAAACTCAAAATTGCGCTCCGGCGCAAATTTTGAATAAAACAGAGACAAAACTGCTCCTCGGAGGAAAACACAGACACAACTGCTTGTAACTTCCGGTAGGAACGTCTTAGAGATATGAAACAAAAACCTCTATGTAGGTCTCACTTAGACCTACATTTCATAGATTGACATCCTTCAGCAACTAGCACCTGCCAAATATGCGGGCCCAACCAACGCTGCTTCCATCCTAAATTTTTTTTGACCCTGCCTCTTAAAAGAATCGGAATCGAGAATCGCCAGGAATCGGAATCAAAACAAAGAATCGGAACCGGAATCGGAATTGTTCGAATTCAAACTATACCCAACCCTAGTGGTGGTAGTTAGGGATGTCCGATAATGGCTTTTTGCCGATATCCGATATTCCGATATTGTCCAACTCTTTAATTACCGATACCGATATCAACCGATACCGATATCAACCGATACATGCAGTCGTGGAATTAACACATTATTATGCCTAATTTGGACAACCAGGTATGGTGAAGATAAGGTACTTTTTTTTAAAAATTAGTAAAATAAGATAAATAAATTAAAAACATTTTCTTGAATAAAAAAGAAAGTACAACAATATAAAAACAGTTACATAGAAACTAGTAATGAATGAAAATTAGTAAAATTAACTGTCAAAGGTTAGTACTATTAGTGGACCAGCAGCACGCACAACCATGTGTGCTTACGGACTGTATCCCTTGCAGACTGTATTGATATATAATGTAGGAACCAGAATATTAATAACAGAAAGAAACAACCCTTTTGTGTGAATGAGTGTAAATGGGGGAGGGAGGTTTTTTGGGTTGGTGCACTAATTGTAAGTGTATCTTGTGTTTTTTATGTTGATTTAATTAAAAAAAAAAAAAAAAAAAAAAAAAAAAAAAAAACGATACCGATAATAAAAAAAACGATACAGATAATTTCCGATATTACATTTTAACGCATATATCTGCCGATAATATCGGACATCTCTAATTATTATATATATATATGGTCTATAAATATAATAAATCGTGGAGCTAAAAAATAACCCCTGGTGTCTGTTGCCGTCACCTCCCCCTGTTAAATACATAACAGTATGTATACTTTTGACCCAGCAGATTTGCTCACATTTTCAGTAGACCCATAATAAATTCATAAAAGAACCAAACTTCATGAATGTTTTTTTGTGACCAACAAGTATGTGCTCCAATCACTCTGTCACAAACTATAAATAAAAGATGATTGGTATATTATTGGTGGCATAATAGCCAGTGAGGCAGTGATGCTATGACACTCAAATGACCTTCACAGTCAAGTGTCCTGCACAAGAAAACCTAAAGTCAAATATACTGTACTAGGTCTTATCTTGTCTGTTGGCTTGTTATGATGACATGTACAAACAAGCACTTCCTGTGCGGGAAACACCTTCACTAATGCAAGGACGTGAAGGAAATGGGAGTGGGCGTGGTGATTACAACTTGTTAATTAACTAATGGTCTTCTTGCACGCTCACGATAACGCCCATGAGACAGGACGGAGATTTACACACAAGCTCATTCACGCCACACCATTTCCCAGACGGGGTAATAATGGCAGCAAGGAGCGATTGCTTCCCTTCAGGAAAGAAACCCTCCGACTCAAAGTGGCCAAAAAGAAATGAGTGATTCAGCATAAGCACACAGCGCTTTAGTATGGTACATTTACAAAGCTTTTGATCAATTAATTACATATTTATGACTACAGTCGTGGTATGTAATTAACTTTTAAGCTGCACAATTTTAATTAAATTAAACTCGCATTTTCAAGCAAAATGAGCTTAAAGGAACAGCATCGTGGATGATGCTACGTCAGACTACGCTGCAAAAACAAGAAAAAAATATATAAAAATTTGAGGTATTTTATTTGAACTAAGCAAAATTATCTGCCAATAGAACAAGAAAATTTGGCTTGTCAAGACTTTCCAAAACCAGTAAACTCAATGAACCCCAAAATACCTTAAAATAAGTAAATTCTCACTAATAACAAGTGTCAGAATAATTGTATCGAAGTTATCACAGAACGTTGTGCCTCAATGAGTTCCCGGCGAGCAGACAAAAGCCGTCTTTGATCTTACCAATCAAAAGGCGTGTAAAACTCCACTGTGTAGGATGGGAAGCGACACGAAGGGGTGGGTTTCTTTGAGCTATTGTAATCCACAGGAAGATTTTGTCTTGACCCGAGATCTACAAAGCGGAAAGGAAGGAGGACCGGACCCCCCCCCCTACAGGCGACCTTTTCTTTTAACTGTTTTGTAACCGACGGCTGTTTACGACCCCCCTCCCTTTAGAAACAGCTGTTGCCATGTAATCAGGGAAAGTCCAAATAAAAGAGGAGGCGTACAATCTTTCGTCAGAGCGTGGTGGGAGACTGCGCAAGGGTACAGGTCTATGCGTTTCTCCTCGTTGAGCCAAACTTAATTCTGTCTCTGTTTAATTCCTTGCTTCTTGTCTTGTTTAATAGAGGTCATCAGTAGGGATGTCCGATAATGGCTTTTTGCCGATATGTGATATTGTCCAACTCTTTAATTACCGATACTGATATCAACCGATACCGATATCAACCGATATATGCAGTCGTGGAATTGTTATGCCTAATTTGGACAACCAGGTATGGTGAAGATAAGGTACTTTTTAAAAAAATTAGTAAAATAGGATAAATAAATTAAAAACATTTTCTTGAATAAAAAAGAAAGTACAACAATATAAAAACAGTTACATAGAAACTAGTAATGAATGGAAATTAGTCAAATTAACTGTTAAAGGTTAGTACTATTAGTGGAGCAGCAGCACGCACAATCATGTGTGCTTACGGACTGTATCCCTTGCAGACTGTATTGATATATATTGATGTATAATGTAGGAACCAGAATATTAATAACAGAAAGAAACAACCCTTTTGTGTGAATGAGTGTAAATGGGAGGAGGGAGGTTTTTTGGCTTGGTGCACTAATTGTAAGTGTATCTTGTGTTTTTTTATGTTGATTTAATAAATTAAAAAAAAAACAAAAAAAACAAAAAAACGATACTGATAATAAAAAAAACGATACCGATAATTTCCGATATTACATTTTAACGCATATATCGGCCGATATTATCGGACATCTCTAGTCATCAGTGTTTGAACCTGACAACTACTATATGAGTACGTATTTTCTATTGTTTCATGCAAAAACTGAAATCTAAGTAAGATGAAATATCTCAAATAAGGGTGATATTTGCTTATTTTCTGTCTGATAAGATAATTCTTCTCACTAAGCAGATTTTATGTTAGAGTGTTTTACTTGTTTTAAGTGTTTTGGTCCTAAATGATCTCAGTAAGATATTACAGCTTGTTGCTGAGATTTGATGAGCTATATTGAGTAAAACATGCTTGAAACTAGAATATCAACTGTTGCAAAGCTGTGTCATCAACACTCACAAGTATAAAACTACTTTTTTAAAGTCATCATTTATTATTTCATGAAAAAAAAATCATGACTTTGACACAATTGTGTCTCATAATTAAAACAGATGACAGCCAAATGGACGTTGCCGTTTTATGTTCAATGAAACAATAGAAAATACGTACTCATATAGTAGTTGTCAGGTTCAAACACTGATGACCTCTATTAAACAAGACAAGAAGCAAGGAATCAAACAGAGACAGAATTAAATTTGGCTCAATGAGGAGAAACGCCTAGACCTGTACTCTCGCACAGTCTCCCACCACGCTCTGACGAAAGATTGTGAAGTGAAGTGAAGTGAATTACATTTATATAGCGCTTTTTCTCAAGTGACTCAAAGCGCTTTACATTGTGAAACCCAATATCTAAGTTACATTTAAACCAGTGTGGGTGGCACTGAGAGCAGGTGGGTAAAGTGTCTTGCCCAAGGACACAACGGCAGTGACTAGGATGGCGGAAGCGGGGATCGAACCTGCAACCCTCAAGTTGCTGGCACGGCCGCTCTACCAACCGAGCTATACCGTTGTACGTCTCCTCTTTTATTTCGACTTTCCCTGATTACATGGCAACAGCTGTTTCTAAAGGGAGGGGGGGTCGTAAACAGCCATCGCCTTTGGTTACAAAACAGTTCAAAGAAAACGTCGCCAATTGTGTCTCATAATTAAAACAGATGGCAGCCAAATGGACTTTGCTGTTTTATTTTCAATGAAACAATAGAACATACGTACTCATATAGTAGTACAGTTGTTATTAGTGAGAATATACTTATTTTAAGGTATTTTTGGGTTCATTGAGGTTAGCTAATTTTACTTGTTTTGGAAAGTCTTGACAAGTCAAATTTTCTTGTTCTATTGGCAGATAATTTTGCTTAGTACAAATAAAATACTCCTAATTTTTTATTTAATTTTTCTTGTTTTTGAACACTGACTTTTTGCAGTGTCATACATGCAAAATCTGCATTTAAATTTGTTTTTAATTATACACGCAGTCAACATTATATAAAATTGTACATACAATTGTATATAATGTGTAAGCTATTTTGCATATTATTTGGATCTTAGTAGATCAGGCCCTTATTCTATGTTTTGTTGTAATTAGTCATTTGAGCAAAGCACCACTCAGTCATGTACAAAACCCAAAACCGGTGAAGTTGTCACGTTGTGTAAATGCTAAATAAAAAGAGAATACAACAAATCCTTTTCAACTTATATTCAATTGAATAGACTGCAAAGACAAGATATTTAACATTCAAACTGGAAAACTTTGTTATTTTTTTGCAAATATTAGCTCATTTGGAATTTGATGCCTGCGACATGTTTCAAAAAAGCTGGCACAAGTGGCAAAGAAAACGGAATAATGCTCATCAAACACTTATTTGGAACATCCCACAGGTGAACAGGCTAATTGGGAACAGGTGGGTGCCATGATTGGGTATAAAAGCAGCTTCCGTGAAATACTCAGTTGTTCACAAACAAGGACGGGGCGAGGGTCACCACTTTGTCGACAAATGCGTGAGCAAATTGTTTAAGAACAACATTTCTCAACCAGCTATTGCAAGGAATTTAGGGATTTCACCGTATTTTTATCAAAAGGTTCAGAGAATCTGGAGAAATCACTGTACGTAAGCGATGATGTTACGGACCTTCGATCCCTCAGACTGTACTGCGTCAAAAAGCCACATCAGCGTGTAAAGGACATCACCACACTTCAGAAACCACTGTCAGTAACTACAGTCGTTCGCTACATCTGTAAGTGCAAGTTAAAACTCTCCTATGCAAAGCGAAAAGCCATTTATCAACAACACCCGGAAACGCCGCTGGCTTCGCTGGGCCCCGAGCTCATCTAAGATGGACTGATGCAAAGTGGAAAAGTGTTCTGTGGTCTGACGAGTCCACATTTCAAATTGTTTTGGGAAACTGCGGACGTCGTGTCCTCAGGAACAAAGAGGAAAAGAACCATCCGGATTGTTATAGGCGCGAAGTGTAAAAGCCAGCATGTGTGATGGTATGGGGGTGTATTAGTGCCCAAGACATGGGTAACTCACACATCTGTGAAGGCACCATTAATGCTGAAAGGTACATACAGGTTTTGGAGCAACGTTATCATGGACGCCCCTGCTTATTTCAGCAAGACAAAGCCAAGCCACGTGTTACAACAGCGTGGCTTCATAGTAAACGAGTGCGGGTACTAGACTGGCCTGCCTGTAGTCCAGACCTGTCTCCCATTGAAAATGTGTGGCGCATTATGAAGCCTAAAATAGCAGAAGGGAGACCCCCGGACTGTTGAACAACTTAAGCTGTACATCAAGCAAGAATGGGAAAGAATTCCACCTGAGAAGCTTCAAAAATGTGTCTCCTCAGTTCCCAAACCTTTACTGGGTGTTGTTAAAAGGAAAGGCCATGTAACACAGTGGTGAACATGCCCCTGTGCCAGATTATTTGCACAAAAACAATTTAGTTTCTCAGTGTGAACATTAAATATCTTGTCTTTGCAGTCTATTCAATTGAATATAAGTTGAAAAGGATTCCACTCATGACTACTTCTCACTGATATTTTATAGGAATGAGAGGCGGGAGTTGGATTGGACCAGGACAACTGAAGAAAAGGTTTAGTAGGGCACTCACCTTGATTAAACCATTCCTCTACAGTTAGCCACGGAAGCAGCAGCCCAAAGAACACAAAGAACACATACAAGAGAGAAAGGGCATGGTGAAAAAGCCATGCTTATTACATGACAACAACAATATGCTGGAGGGGAAAATAAACAACAAGTCATCGTTTGTGCAAAAAGGAGACGAGATCGAGCGGAGAAGGAGTTCGGAAAAAGATTAAAGAGAGAAAAATAATCATGAAGTACTTTTAAGAGGGAGAGGAGAAAATATGTGGAGCCATTAGTAGTCTATAAGTGTTGAGTTCAAAGAGCCTGTAATATTTCTGTCCAGACGACAGTCAAATGAAAGACTCGATTGTTAAAAGTATTTTTCTTCAAGTTAGTCGGAATGAAAAAAAACATTCTTAACAACAGCACAAGCTTTATATACGGCAAAAAGTGAAATATGTCAAATAAGGGTGATATTTGCTTATTTTCTGTCTGATGAGATCATTCTTCTCACTAAGCAGATTTTATGTTAGAGTGTTTTACTTGTTTTAAGTGTTTTGCTCCTAAATGATCTCAGTAAGATATTACAGCTTGTTGCTGAGATTTGATGAGCTATATTGAGTAAAACATGCTTGAAACTAGAATATCAACTGTTGCAAAGCTGTGTCATCAACACTCACAAGTAGAAAACTACGTTTTTAAAGTCATCATTTCTTATTTCAAGCATTAAAAAAAAAAAAATCATGATTTTGACACAATTGTGTCTCATAATTAAAACAGATGACAGCCAAATGGACTTTGCTGTTTTATTTTCAATGAAACAATAGAAAACACATACTCATATAGTAGTACAGTTGGCACAGTACAGTAAACTGACAGTTAATATTTAAACATTTAACATTTCTAACAATTTTGAACAGAAATAGTTCATGCACATTCAGATAAATTCTTCAAAATTACAATTTGTCGGGGGCCCGGGCTGTATATATGCGCACTAATTGACTGAAAGAGCACGCACTTGGCGTGATGATGTCATGTTATCCATGGAAAAATGCATTTTTAGACCATATGATTTGCCTGAGCGGCTAGGACGGGGGTCGGCAACCCGCGCCGCATGCGGCTCATTATCGCCGCCCTAGTGGCTCTCTGGAGCTTTTTCAAAAATGTATGAAAAATGGAAAATGATGAGGGGAAAAAAAATATATTTTTTGTTTTAATATGGTTTCTGTATGAGGACAAACATGACACAAACCTCCCTAATTGTTATAAATCACACTGTTTATATTAAACATGCTTCACTGATTCGAGTATTTGCCGAGCGCCGTTTTGTCCTACTAATTTTGGCGGTCCTTGAACTCACCGTATAGTTTGTTTACATGTATAACTTTCTCCGACTTTCTAGGACGTGTTTTATGCCACTTCTTTTTCTGTCTCATTTTGTCCACCAAACTTTTAACGTTGTGCGTGAATGCACAAAGGTGAGTTTTGTTGATGTTATTGACTTGTGTGGAGTGCTAATCAGGCATATTTGGTCACTGCATGACTGCAAGCTAATCGATGCTAACATGCTATTTAGGCTAGCTATATGTACATATTGCATCATTATGCCTCATTTGTAGCTATATTTGAGCTCATTTAGTTTCCTTTAAGTCCTCTTAATTACATTTATATCTCATGACACACTATCTGTATGTAATATGGCTTTTAATTTTTTGCGGCTCCAGACAGATTTGTTTTTTGTATTTTTGGTCCAATATGGCTCTTTCAACATTTTGGGTTGCCGACCCCTGGGCTAGGAGACCCCGAGAGTAACAAGCGCTTGCCTTGTTGCCTTTCCATTAAGAACAATAAATTAGTTTTTAGTATAAGTTTGCTGGTTTCAAGAAATGTAATGCCGAGCGCATATCATTATGTCAAGATAATGGCACTAGCATTTACTTCATTTAAGAATATTTTTCAACATATTGAGCAAAAAGGTCTCATATTTGTTTTTTCTACCAAGAAAAGTGCACTAGTGAGAATATACTTATTTTAAGGTATTTTTGGGTTCATTGAGGTTAGCTAATTTTACTTGTTTTGGAAAGTCTTGACAAGCCAAATTTTCTTGTTCTATTGGCAGATAATTTTGCTTAGTTCAAGTAAAATAGCCCTCATTTTTGTATTTTTTTTTCTTGTTTTTGAACACTGACTTTTTGCAGGGTGACATTTCAAACAATTTTGAACAGAAAGAGTTCATGCACATTCAGATAAATTTTTCAAAATTACAATAAAAGGCTGTATATATGCGCACTAATTGACTGAAAGAGCATGCAGTTGGCGCGATGATGTCATGTTATCCATGGAAAAATGCATTTTTAGACAATATGATTTGCCTGAGCGGCTAGGAGACCCCGAGAGTAACAAGCGCTTGCCTTGTTGCCTTTCCATTAAGAACAATAAATTAGATTTTTTTTTTCCAACAAAAGTGCACTTGTTATTTGTGAGAATATACTTATTTTAAGGTATTTTTGGGTTCATTGAGGTTAGCTAATTTTGCTTGTTTTGGAAAGTCTTGACAAGTCGAATTTTCTTGTTCTATTGGCAGATAATTTTGCTTAGTTCAAATAAAATACCCCTCATTTTTCTTGTTTTTTTTCTTGTTTTTGAACACTGACTTTTTGCAGTGTACGTATTTTTTAAATAAATACATCCCGATTTTTTTAGTAATCTTAAAAAAACTATATATATTTTTTTTGACCAAGTATTAAAAAAATAAAAACCTTTTTTCAAAAAAACACTTTATTTCTATTCTGAATGTTGCTGGGTCGCGTTTGGTTTTGGAATTGGATTGCATTATTATAGTATTGTTGTGTATTGTTTTGTTGGATTGATTAATGAAAAAAATGTTTTTAAATAAATAATTTAAAAAAACCATCTAAATGCCGATTTTTTTAGTAATCTAAAATATAAATTTTTTTTTTTTGACCAATTATTACAAAAAATAAACATTTAAAAAAAAAAAGAAAAAGAAAATAAATAAAAAAGTTGGTACACTTTATTGCTATTCTGAATGTTGCTGGGTCAGGTTTGGTTTTGGAATTGGATTGCATTATTATGGTATTGTTGTGTATTGTTTTGTTGGATTGATTAATAAAAAAAAAATTAAATAAATAAATTTAAAAAACCATCTAAATGCCGATTTTTTTAGTAATCAAAACATTTTTTTTTTTTTTGGACCAATTATTAAAAAAATAAAAAACATTTTTCCAAAAAAAAAAAAAAAAAAGTTGGTACACTTTATTGCTATTCTGAATGTTGTTGGGTCGGGTTTGGTTTTGGAATTGGATTGCATTATTATGGTATTGTTGTGTATTGTTTTGTTGGATTGATTAATAAATTATTTAAAAAAAATAATAAATAAAAATAATAATAATAAAAAAAAAAGGAAAAAAAAGTGCACTTGTTATTAGTGAGAATATACTTATTTTAAGGTATTTTTGGGTTCATTGAGGTTAGCTAATTTTGCTTGTTTTGGAAAGTCTTGACAAGCCAAATTTTCTTGTTCTATTGGCAGATCATTTTGCTTAGTTCAAGTAAGATACCATTAATTGTATTTTATTTTTTTCTTGTTTTCGAACACTGACTTTTTGCAGTGTAGGTGCTTCATTAAACTCACAGCGTGAAAAGAAGGAAGAAGAAAAAAAAAATGCGATGCAAGTGTAAGCCACTGTGACACTATTGTTCATTTTTGATTTATTAATGTTTTTAATGATAATATCAATGAGGGATTTTTTATCACGGCTATTTTGAAATTGTTACTAATATAGATACTGTTGTTGATAATATTCATTTTTGTTTCACTACTTATAGATTTTTCCGTGTCATGTTTGTGTGTCCTCAATTGCTCTCAATTGCTCTGTTTATTGCTATTCTGAATGTTGCTGGGTCGGGTTTGGTTTTGGAATTGGATTGCATTATTATGGTATTGTTGTGTATTGTTTTGTTGGATTGATTAATAAAAAACATTTTTTTAAATAAATAATTTCAAAAAAACATCTAAATGACGATTTTTTTAGTAATCTAAAATTTATTTTTATTTATTTTTTTGACCAATTATTAAAAAAATAAACATTTAAAAAATAAATAAATAAATAAATAAAAAAGTTGGTACACTTTATTGCTATTCTGAATGTTGCTGGGTCGGGTTTGGTTTTGGAATTGGATTGCATTATTATGGTATTGTTGTGTATTGTTTTGTTGGACTGATTAATACTATTTTTTTTTAAATAAATACATTTAAAAAAAAAAATTTTAATAATCTGTTTTGACCTATTATTAAAAAAATAAACATTTAAAAAAAAAAGAAAAAAAAAGTTGGTACACTTCATTGCTATTTGCTATTCTGAATGTTGCTGTTTGGTTTTGGAATTGAATTGCATTATTATGGTATTGTTGTGTATTGTTTTGTTGGATTGATTAATACATTAATAAAAATAAAAAATAAAAATAATAATAATAATTAAAAAAATAAAAAAATAAAAGTGCACTTGTTATTAGTGAGAATATTATTATTATATTATTTTAAGGTATTTTGGGGTTTATTGAGGTTAGCTAATTTTGCGTGTTTTGGAAAGTCTTGACAAGCCGAATGTTCTTGTTCTATTGGCAGATAATTTTGCTTAGTTCAAGTAAAATACCCCTCATTTTTGTTGTTTTTCTTCTTGTTTTTGAACAGTGACTTTTTGCAGTGTACGTGCGTCATTAAACTCCCAGCGTGAAAAGAAGGAAGAAGAGAGAAAGTGCTGTTAATTGCAGACTGCTCATTAACTAAGCAAAGCTGTGCCAGTGCTCATCATCATGCTATGTTTTCATTCCCACTGAATGTGACATTAAAGTGAAGAGGAGGCAACATGTCTGGCAACAATGTCGCTTAACAACATTGGCGAGCTTCTTTACGGCTATATTTAATGTTCCTCTTGGGAAGAACACCTGCAGCAGCGACACACCACTCCTTATTCCACCCGGCGACGTGTTTATGGGGATAATTGCTTACTTTATAAGCCTGCTTACGTGCAACCTTCTTTTGCACACTTATGATTTTGAAGGATTCCTCCCATTGAGTCGTTAGGAGAGCGGCGGTCACCAGCGTGAAATGACACCTCATTGGGCGACTGATTAATGGCGGCCGTTATCCTCGTCGTACAGCGGCGAGATAATGCTGTTGTGTCGCTGGCGGAGCATGTGAACATGGCGTGTGACAAGGAGCGTCACACCTGACACATCATGCTGACAACACCCTGCTGGGAGGCAATTATTTCACTCTGTATACCGTATTCTCCGGACCATAGGGCGCACCGGATTATAAGGCGCACTGCCGATGAATGGTCAAATGTTGATCTTTTTTCATATATAAGGCGCACCGGATTATAAGGCGCACTGCCGACGACTGGTCTATTTTTGATCCTTTGTCATATACAAGGCGCACCGGATTATAAGGCGCACTGCTGATGACTGGTCTATTTTTGATCTTTTGTCCAATATAAAGCGCCCTGGATTATAAAACGCACTGCCGATCAATGGTCTATTTTTGTAAATCTGTTTTCATATATAAGGCGCACCGGATTATAGGGCGCACTGCCAATGAATGGGCAAATTTTGATCTTCTTTCATATATAAAGTGCACCGGATTATAAGGCGCACTGCCGACGACCGGTCTATTTTTGATCTTTTTTCATATATAAATCGCACCGGATTATAAGACGCACTGCCAATGAATGGTCTATTTTTAAAAATATTTTTTCATATATATGGCGCACCAGATTTTAAGGCGCACTGCAGATGAATGGGCAAATTTTGATATTTTTTTCATATATAAGGCGCACCGGATTATAAGGCGCACTGCCGATGAATGGTCTATTTTTTTTAAATATTTTTTCATATATATGGCGCACCAGATTTTAAGGCGCACTGCAGATGAATGGGAAAATTTTGATCTTTTTTTCATATATAAGGCGCACCGGATTATAAGGCGCACTGCCGACGACTGGTCTATTTTTGATCCTTTGTCATATATAAAGCGCACCGGATTATAAGGCGCACTGCCAATGACTGGTCTATTTTTTTTTTTCATATATAAAGCGCACCGGATTATAAGGTACACTGCCGATGAATGGTCTATTTTTTTAAATGTTTTTTCATATATAAATGGGGCACCGGATTATAAGGCGCACTGCCAATGAATGGCAAATTTTGATATTTTTTCATATATAAAGCGCACCGGATTAGAAAACGCACTGCCAATGACTGGTCTATTTTTTTAAATCTTTTTTCATATATAAAGCGCACCGGATTATAAGGCGCAATGCCGATGAATGGTCGAATTTTGATATGTTTTCATATATTAGGCGCACCGGAATATAAGGCGCACTGCCAATGACTGGGCTATTTTTGATCTTTTGTCATATATAAGGCGCACCGGACTATAAAGCGCACTGCCGATGACTAGGCTATTTTTTATATTTTTTCATATATAAGGCGCACCGGATTATAAGACGCACTGCCGATGAATGGTCTATTTTTTAAAATATTTTTTCATATATATATATGGCGCACCAAATTATAAGGCGCACTGCCGATGAATGGGCAAATTCTGATATTTTTTCATATATAAGGCGCACCGGATTATAAGGCGCACTGCCGACGACCGGTCTATTTTTGATCCTTTGTCATATATAAGGCGCACCGGATTATAAGGCGCACTGCCGATGACTGGTCTATTTTTGATCTTTTTTTCATATATAAGGCGCACCGGTTTATAAGGCGCACTGCTGACGACTGGTCTATTTTTGATCCTTTTTCATATATAAGGCACACCGGATTATAAAGCACACTGCCGATGACTGGTCTATTTTTTATCCTTTTTCATATATAAGGCGCACCGGATTATAAGGCACACTGCCGATGACTGGTCTATTTTTGATCTTTTTTCATATATAAGGCGCACCGGTTTATAAGGCGCACTGCTGACGACTGGTCTATTTTTGATCCTTTTTCATATATAAGGCACACCGGATTAAAAGGCACACTGCCGATGACTGGTCTATTTTTTATCTTTTTTCATATATAAGGCGCACCGGCTTAAAAGACGCACTGCTGACGGCTGGTAAAATGTTGATCCTTTTTCATATATAGGGCGCACCGGATTATAAGGCGCACTGCTGACGACTGGTCTATTTTTGAGCCTTTGCCATATATAAGGCGCACCGGATTATAAGGCGCACTGCTGACGACTGGTCTATTTTTTATCTTTTTTCATATATAAGGCGCACCGGATTATAAAACGCACTGCCGATGAATGGTCTATTTTTCTGAATCTTTTAAGGTGCACCAGTTTATAAGGCGCACTGCCGATGAATACTCTATTCAAAACAAAAAAAATTAATATATAAAGCGCACCGGATTATAAAGCGCACTGTCGACAACCGGTCTATTTTTGATCTTTTTTCATATATAAAGCGCATCGGATAATAAGGCGCACCGCCGACGACTGGTCTATTTTTTTATCTTTTTTCATACATAAGGCGCACCGGATTATAAGGCGCACTGCCGATGACTGGTCTATTTTTGATCTTTTTTCATATATAAGGCGCACCGGTTTATAAGGCGCACTGCCGACGAATGGTCTATTTTTGATAGTTTTTCATATATAAGGCACACCGGATTATAAGGCACACTGCCGATGACTGGTCTATTTTTGATCTTTTTTCATATATAAGGCGCACCGGATTATAAAACGCACTGCCGACGATTGGTCTATTTTTCTAAATCTTTTTTTCATATATATGGCGCACCGGATTATAAGGCGCACTGCCGACGACTGGTCTATTTTTGATCCTTTGTCATATATAAAGCGCACCGGATTATAAACTGCACTGTCGACGACTGGTCTATTTTTTATCCTTTTTCATATATAAGGCGCACCGGTTTATAAGGCGCACTGCCGATGACTGGTCTATTTATGATCTTTTTTCATATATAAGGCGCACCGGACTATAAAGCGCACTGCCGATGACTAGGCTATTTTTTATATTTTTTCATATATAAGGCGCACCGGATTATAAGACGCACTGCCGATGAATGGTCTATTTTTTAAAATATTTTTTCATATATATATATGGCGCACCAAATTATAAGGCGCACTGCCGATGAATGGGCAAATTCTGATATTTTTTCATATATAAGGCGCACCGGATTATAAGGCGCACTGCCGACGACCGGTCTATTTTTGATCCTTTGTCATATATAAGGCGCACCGGATTATAAGGCGCACTGCCGATGACTGGTCTATTTTTGATCTTTTTTTCATATATAAGGCGCACCGGTTTATAAGGCGCACTGCTGACGACTGGTCTATTTTTGATCCTTTTTCATATATAAGGCACACCGGATTATAAAGCACACTGCCGATGACTGGTCTATTTTTTATCCTTTTTCATATATAAGGCGCACCGGATTATAAGGCACACTGCCGATGACTGGTCTATTTTTGATCTTTTTTCATATATAAGGCGCACCGGTTTATAAGGCGCACTGCTGACGACTGGTCTATTTTTGATCCTTTTTCATATATAAGGCACACCGGATTAAAAGGCACACTGCCGATGACTGGTCTATTTTTTATCTTTTTTCATATATAAGGCGCACCGGCTTAAAAGACGCACTGCTGACGGCTGGTAAAATGTTGATCCTTTTTCATATATAGGGCGCACCGGATTATAAGGCGCACTGCTGACGACTGGTCTATTTTTGAGCCTTTGCCATATATAAGGCGCACCGGATTATAAGGCGCACTGCCGACGACTGGTCTATTTTTTATCTTTTTTCATATATAAGGCGCACCGGATTATAAAACGCACTGCCGATGAATGGTCTATTTTTCTGAATCTTTTAAGGTGCACCAGTTTATAAGGCGCACTGCCGATGAATACTCTATTCAAAACAAAAAAAATTAATATATAAAGCGCACCGGATTATAAAGTGCACTGTCGACAACCGGTCTATTTTTGATCTTTTTTCATATATAAAGCGCATCGGATAATAAGGCGCACTGCCGACGACTGGTCTATTTTTTTATCTTTTTTCATACATAAGGCGCACCGGATTATAAGGCGCACTGCCGATGACTGGTCTATTTTTGATCTTTTTTCATATATAAGGCGCACCGGTTTATAAGGCGCACTGCCGACGAATGGTCTATTTTTGATAGTTTTTCATATATAAGGCACACCGGATTATAAGGCACACTGCCGATGACTGGTCTATTTTTGATCTTTTTTCATATATAAGGCGCACCGGATTATAAAACGCACTGCCGACGATTGGTCTATTTTTCTAAATCTTTTTTTCATATATATGGCGCACCGGATTATAAGGCGCACTGCCGACGACTGGTCTATTTTTGATCCTTTGTCATATATAAAGCGCACCGGATTATAAACTGCACTGTCGACGACTGGTCTATTTTTTATCCTTTTTCATATATAAGGCGCACCGGTTTATAAGGCGCACTGCCGATGACTGGTCTATTTATGATCTTTTTTCATATATAAGGCGCACCCGATTATAAAATGCACTGCCGATGAATGGTCTATTTTTTAAAATATTTTTTCACATATATGGCACACCGGTTTATAAGGCGCACTGCTGACGACTGGTCTATTTTTGATCCTTTGTCATATATAAGACGCACCGGATTATAAGGCGCACTGCCGATGACCGGTCTATTTTTTTAATCTTTTTTCATATATAAGGCGCACCGGTTTATAAGGCGCACTGCTGACGACTGGTCTATTTTTGATCGTTTTTCATATATAAGGCACACCGGATTATAAGGCACACTGCCGATGACCGGTCTATTTTTGATCTGTTTTCATATATAAGGCGCACCGGTTTATAAGACGCACTGCTGATGACTGGTAAAATGTTGGTCCTTTGTCATATATAGGGCGCACCGGATTATAAGGCGCACTGCTGACGACTGGTCTATTTTTGAGCCTTTGTCATATATAAAGCGCACCGGATTATAAGGCGCACTGCCGACGACTGGTCTATTTTTGATCTTTTTCATATATAAGGCGCACCGGATTATAAAACGCACTGCCGATGAATGGTCTATTTTTCTAAATCTTTTAAGGCGCACCAGTTTATAAGGCGCACTGCCGTTGAATGCTCTATTCAAAACAAAAAAAATTAATATATAAAGCGCACCGGATTATAAAGCGCACTGTCGACAACCGGTCTATTTTTGATCTTTTTCCATATATAAAGCACATCGGATAATAAGGCGCACTGCCGACGACTGGTCTATTTTTTTTAATCTTTTTTCATACATAAGGCGCACCGGATTATAAGGCGCACTGCCGATGACTGGTCTATTTTTGATCTTTTTCATATATAAGACGCACCGGATTATAAGGCGCACTGCCGATGACTGGTCTATTTTTGATCTTTTTCATATATAAGACGCACCGGATTATAAGGCGCACTGCCGATGACTGGTCTATTTTTGATCTTTTTTCATTTACAAAGCGCACCGGATTATAGGGCGCATTAAATGAGTCATATTATTATTTATTTTTTTCTAAATGTAAAAGACTTCCTTGTGGTCTACATAACATATAATGGTAGTTCTTTGGTCAAAATGTTGCATAGATGATGTTTTACACATCATATTCAAGCCGCTTTCTGACAGTCGCTTCCGGATGCGCCGTTTTGTGGTCTTATTTACGTGGCTCACCTTCGACAGCGTCTTCTCCCCGTCATCTTTGTTGTAGTGGTGTAGCGTGCAATTTTTCAGGATTTATGCAGATCCCAAATACAGATCAGCAGGTACCAGAAGGTAAGAAAAGTTGCTTTTGCATAATATTGCGAAAACCTTACCTTATACACGCACACCATAATAATACTCGTATGTTTAATGCGCCGACAATCCATCAAGCGGTGTGGCTTCATAGCTTACCAAAGTCCTACTAAAACATTTTGATAGATTTTTGAGCGCCGTGTGTAATGTTCTATATTTTCAATGGAACATATAACATGTTGGTGTTGTTCACTTGAGTCATATTGCCATCCTAGTGCAGTCTGCACATATCTCTTATGTGTGACTGCCATCTACTGGTCACACTTATCATTTCACCATGTACCACAAATATTTTCAATGGAACATATAAAATGTTGGTGTTGTTCACTTGAGTCATATTGCCATCCTAGTGCAGTCTGCACGTATCTCGTATGTGTGACTGCCATCTACTGGTCACACTTATCATTTCACCATATACCAAAAAAAAAAAAAGTCTTCGAGGTCGGTAAGCAAAACCAGAATTATTCCGTACATTAGGGTCAAAAGGTGCACCGTCGAGTTTTGAGAAAAATAAATATTTTAAGTGTACTTTGTAGTCTGGAAAATACGATAATTTTGTGAACTGGGGAATTCTACATATTTTTAATTAAGTTTAAGATATATATTTAACAGTTTACTTTTTTTAAATTAAAATACAACTATGATACTTTTAGGTGAAAATGTGTTTTACTCAAAAAAAATATTTTAAGTGCACCTTACAGTCCGGAAAATACGGTATATAAAAAATTATAATTCATATGAATATGATTTTATTTTTTTTTAAACCATATAATTCATAATTATTGTGATACCATTAAACACACAAATGATATGTAATCAGAAATAGTAGAACAATTAAAGGGGAACTGCACTATTTTTTGGGAATTTTAACCTATCATTCACAATACTTACGTGAGACTAGAACACATGTACTATTTTTGTGCATTCTAATTTGTAATATACGGCAATTATGGGCTGTTTAACAATGAAGAAAAATTGGAGTCATCTATTGTGCCCATTAAATGCTTTTTAGGATGCTTTATAGGCGGAATAGAGCAAATATTAATAGGTCCATTGTTATTTATGAGTTAGAATACATAAAAAAAGAAAAACATAAGTGTATTTGTCTCAGATACAGTAATGATTGTGAATATATGGAGAAAAGTGCAGTTCCCTTTAACAGAATACAATAAATGTGTCATCAAAATCATCATTGCTTGATCTCACAATAAGTTATTCTCCAAACAAAGATGTCATAAAAGATGCACATTATTAAATCTTCCGTGTTGCTCACCTTTGGCTTTCTTGCCTCCAAAGCAGCCGGCGTCGTCCTTCTTCTTCCTCTGTGGCCCCGCAGAGCCGGGGGCCTGTGGCGCCGACGGGTCTTGGAACCTGTCGGCCCCTGGCACTTCCTTGTGGACGTGGTAGGACAGGTTCCTCATGATGCAGACGCAGTTCTCCACAGACTAGGAGGCAGCAGACGGTTAGTGTGTAGTGTGGTGTAGTGGAGTGTGTGTGTGTGTGTGTGTGTGTGTGTGTGTGTGTGTGTGTGTGTGTGTGTGTGTGTGTGTGTGTGTGTGTGTGTGTGTGTGTGTGTGTGTGTGTGTGTGTGTGGTCACTACAACGCTGTTATAGTTCAAGTTAAAGTAGCAATGATTGTCACACACACACTAGGTGTGGTGAAATTTGTCCTCTGCATTTGACTCATCCCCTTGTTCACCCCCTGGGAGGTGAGGGGAGCAGTGAGTAGCAGCGGTGCGGCGCCCGGGAATCATTTTGGTGATTTAACCCCCAATTCCAGCCCTTGATGCTGATGGCACAACAATTAATTTCTATGAACATACATTGTTTTTAATAAAGTGTACTAACCACACATATTTGTTTAATTACGTGAATATATTGTGAAGATCTACATTTTAGTTGCAAGTTACTTTAATATATTTGACAATTTTTTAATTTTGAATTTAATTTAATTTTTATTTTTTTTATTTTATTTTTTATTTTATTTTGAATTTTTGTTTTTTTAAATAAAGTGTACTAACCCCACATATGTGTTTAATTACGTGAATATATTGCGAAGATCTACATTTTAGTTACAAGTTACTTTAATATATTTGACATTTTTTACAGTTTGTACGTTCATGGTGTGATGGCACAACAATTAATTTCTATGAACATACATTTTTTTAAATAAAGTGTACTAACCCCACATATTTCATTAATTTTGTGAATATATTGTGAAGATCTACATTTTAGTTACAAGTTACTTAACAATGAATTTCTATGAACATACATTTTTTTTAATAAAGTGTACTAACCCCACATTTCTATGAACATACATTTTTTTAATAAAGTGTACTAACCACACATATTTCTTTAATTACGTGAATATATTGTGAAGATCTACATTTTAGTTACAAGTTACTTTAATATATTTAAAAAAATTTTTACAGTTTGTACATTCATGGTGTGATGGCGCAACAATTAATTTCTATGAACATAATTTTGTTTTAATAAAGTGTACTATCCTCACATTTCTATGAACATACATTTTCTTAATAAAGTGTACTAACCACACATATTTCTTTAATTAATTAATTAATTAATTAAATTGAATTGAATTTTCTAATTTTAATTTTAATTTTATTTTTAATTTAATTTTAAATTTTAAATTGTTTTAATAAAGTGTACAAACCCCACATATTTCTTTAATTACGTGAATATATTGTGAAGATCTACATTTTAGTTACATGTTACTTTAATATATTTGACTTTTTTTTACAGTTTAAACATTCATGGTGTGATGGCACAACAATTAATTTCTATGAACATAATTTTCTTTTAATAAAGTGTACTAACCCCACATATTTCTTTAATTACGTGAATATATTGTGAAGATCTACATTTTAGTTACAAGTTACTTTAATATATTTAAATTTTTTTTACAGTTTGTACGTTCATGGTGTGATGGCACAACAATTAATTTCTATGAACATACTTTGTTTTTTATAAAGTGTACTAACCCCACATATTTGTTTAATTACGTGAATATATTGTGAAGATCTACATTTTAGCTACAAGTTACTTTAATATATTTGACAATTTTTAAATTTTTATTTAATTTAATTTTTAATTTTAATTTTATTTTTAATTTAATTTTACATTTTTAATTGTTTTAATAAAGTGTACTAACCCCACATATTTCTTTAATTACGTGAATATATTGCGAAGATCTACATTTTAGTTACAAGTTACTTTAATATATTTGACATTTTTTTACAGTTTGTACGTTCATGGTGTGATGGCACAACAATTAATTTCTATGAACATAATTTTGTTTAAATAAAGTGTACTAACCCCACATATTTCTTTAATTACGTGAATATATTGTGAAGATCTACATTTTAGTTACAAGTTACTTTACAATTAATTTCTATGAACATAATTTCTTTTAAATAAAGTGTACTAACCCCACATTTCTATGAACATACAGTTTTTTAATAAAGTATACGAACCCCACATATTTCTTTAATTACGTGAATATATTGTGAAGATCTACATTTTAGCTACAAGTTACTTTAATATATTTGACAATTTCTACATTTTTCATTTAATTTAATTTTCATTTTAGTTTTATTTTTAATTTAATTTTTAATTTTTAATTGTTTTAATAAAGTGTACTAACCCCACATTTTTATGAACATTAATTTTTTTTATAAAGTGTACTAACCCCACATATTTCTTTAATTACGTGCATATATTGTGAAGATCTACATTTTAGCTACATACTTTAATATATTTAACATATGTACAGTTAGTTTCAGTGTCAGTCAGGTGATGTCCAACCTTATTGTCCATATCTTTCTTCCCTACAGCTGACTGGAGGGCGTGCAGCAGTGCGTCCACCAGGCCGTCACACTCCCTCAGTCTGCGTCGAGCCTCCGCCCCATCTGAGCTCACGTTTCTGAAAGCACACACACACACACACACACACACACACACACACACACACACACACACACACACACACACACACACACACACACACACACACACACACACACACACACACACACACACACACACACACACACTGAGTATTTGAGTGATATTCAAGTACAGTAGTAGTAGTAGTTACTTCTTTTTTTCTTCTTTTTTTTTTAAAGCTCCCATTAATGCCCTTTTAGCCTTCATTTCAGTACTGTTATTGCACTGGAGAATAATACAATGTGTTGATCAACTTGACATGCATTTGCATCACTCAACTCTGCTAAGCAATGTGCTCTACATACAACACACAAAGACAAAGATATGTTTCAAAGGGCCAATTTATTTCGGGCCAGAACAAATTGACAAGACTATTTTGAATAGCTGCAACATAACATACATAAGTAACAAACAGCATAATAACAACATAGCTGTAAACCTGGCTTCACCCAAGGCACACATGACATACACAAAGCCTAACCAAGCATTTTTTTTCTCTCAAGGAATTGTGAAATAAAATCATGTCTTCATGAGATCAACACTACTGAAGCCCAATACACTCTACACATTTCCCCAGTTTTAGTTTAGAGATAAGGAAATATTGGCCTGGCCCACTAGGATCCCTCTTTATGTTTGTGAACTTTATAGTCTATACATTTAGATAATCAAACACTCTAGAAGTCTAGAATGAAAGAGTATATAAGAGAATTGACAGAGTGTGTACCTTCAGTGCTGAATAATGAGCAGAGGAAGAGTTTGGAGTGTTTTCTTTAGCTTGCTTTCCATGTTTATGTGCTCACTGTCCACTGTGTCCAGGAACTTGGAAAATGTTTTCGTGCCATTTGCCGTTTGACGCCCAGTATCATGCTAATTAGCTGCCTGAAAGCGGGTGACTCGATTGTAGAAATAGCCTGCATGTCTTCTAGCACATACGCTGCAATGGCTCTATCAATGTTGTCCTGGCTAGCAGTCCCTCCGTTAAAATCCAGCCACTGTTGGAGGTGGAGGTGAAGTGTGTCTCCCTTTACTAGCTTCGTCGAAGCATGTTGCTTTTGTAGCTGTTTCAGCAGATTTGAATTGCTGTTTTAGGCAGTAGATAGGATCTTTGATCCAAGACACAACTTACATTTAACTAAAATGTTATTTTCTTTGTGCTCGACAAAAGAAAAGTAGTGAGAATATCTCCATGTTAAGAAACTCGGCTTCAGCTCCGCCATGATGTCTTGTTAGTAAACACAGACACGCCCCCCCCCTCCCTCCCCTCCCCACATCCACACCCAGACACACACACAGCGCCTCTTCTCTTGTCTTCGTTGTAACACAGGAAGAATCAGAAGGACGACACTGCAACTCTCCAATAAAACACACTCAGATCTTCAGTTTCTAGCCGATACTACATAAAAAATAACGTAAAATAACGCAGTAACGCGTCATGTAGTAACGGTAACTGAGTAAACAATAACGCGTTAGACTACTAGTTACCGCCGAAACTAACGGCGTTACAGTAACGTGTTACTTTGTTAGTCCCTACACTGCCTTCGACAGCATCTTCTCCCCGTCATCTTTGTTGTAGCGGTGTAGCGTGCAAGGACGGGAGTGGAAGAAGTGTCGAAAGATGGCGCTAACTGTTTTAATGACATTCGGACTTTACTTCAATCAATAACGGAGCAGCATCTCCTCATCCGGAAACAACAACAACACCGGAAATGTGTCCCGTGAAAAACCGTCCGACCGGTGTTGCCTTAAGGGAGGGCTCATATTTTAGGGCACCAAGGCAAACATTATTTTCTTTTCTTTCGAGGCAGTGGCTCCAAAATATGCGTGCATATATATACATATATATATATATATATATATATATATATATATATATATATATATATATATATATATATATATACATACATATACATAAACAGTTTTTTTTATTCATTATTAAAACCAACTTGTCAGCTTTTTGTCATTACATGATGCCTTCATCTCTATTTTTACATTTTGATAGATAGGGAGGTATTTTTTATAATTATTTATTTATGTTTTTTAAGTTATGTACAATCACATGTACATGTAGATGCTGTATCGGGACAGATCCATTAAGAGTTTGAGCAGAAATATGTCGTATAGGAATTAACTATACACAATAAAGCATCAACAAAATTGATTGTATCATATAATTGTACATAACTTAAAAACATAAATAAATAATTATAAAAAATACCTCCCTCTATCAAAATGTAAAAATAGAGATGAAGGCATCATGTAATGACAAAAAGCTGACGAGTTGATTTTAATAATGAATAAAAAAACAGTTTATGTATATATATATATATATATATATATATATATATATATATATATATATATATATATATATATATATATATATATATATATATATATATTAGGGCTGCAACTAACGATTAATTTCATAATCGATTAATCTGTCGATTATTACTTCGATTAATCTATTAATAATCGGATAAAAGAGACAAACTACATTTCAATCCTTTCCAGTATTTTATTTTAAAAAAACATCATACTGGCACCATACTTATTTTGATTATTGTTTCTCAGCTGTTTGTAAATGTTGCAGTTTATAAATAAAGAATTATTTAAAAAAAAAAAAAAAAAAAATTTTTTTTTTTTAAATCGATTAAAATTGATTATAAAAATAGTTGCTGATTAATTTAGTCATCGATTCGTTGGATCTATGCTATGCGCATGCGCAGAGGCTTTTTTTTTTTTTAAATAAACCTTTATTTATAAACTGCAACATGTACAAACAGCAGAGAAACAATAATCAAAAATAAGTATGGTGCCAGTATGCTGTTTTTTTTCAATAAAATACTGGAAAGGATAGAAATGTAGTTTGTCTCTTTTATCCGATTATTAATCGAAGTAATAATCGACGGATTAATCGATTATCAAATTAATCGTTAGTTGCAGCCCTAATACATATATATATATGTAAGTCTGCATATTTTGGAGCCCCTGCCTCGAAAGAAGGAAAACAATGTTTGTGACCTAAATATATATATATATATATATATATATATATATATATATATATATATATATATATATATATATATATATATATATATATATATATATATATATATATATATATATATATATATATATATATATATATATTAGGGCTGCAACAACTAATCGATTAAATCGATTAAAATCGATTAAAATCGATTATAAAAATAGTTGCTGATTAATTTAGTCATCGATTCGTTGGATCTATGCTATGCGCATGCGCAGAGGCTTTTTTTTTTTTTTTTTTTTTTTTTTTTTTTTTAAATAAACCTTTATTTATAAACTGCAACATTTACAAACAGCTGAGGAACAATAATCAAAATAAGTATGGTGCCAGTATGCTGTTTTTTTTCAATAAAATACTGGAAAGGATAGAAATGTAGTTTGTCTCTTTTATCCGATTATTAATCGAAGTAATAATCGACAGATTAATCTATTATCAAATTAATCGTTAGTTGCAGCCCTAATATATATATATATACACTACTACTTTGTTCAAGCATGTTTGCCATGGCCTTTAATTGTCTACGAAGGGAAGCTCTCAGTCTTCAGCTGTCAGACAATGGTCTGGAGTCTCCGTGTAAAAGGATCCAGAGAAGCACCCGCTATGGATTTATTTGACGGGTGTGTGTTTGGGAGCAGACAGGCAGCGTTTTACTGCCAGCTGTTTCATTTTCAGGAGTCTTTTGGGGAACAGTTGTCTTAGCAGGAGGGATTAAGGACAGTGCAACTGTCAGTTGGAGAAGAGGAAAGAGAGGCAGCCTACTGAAATAACATGGATATTTCACCAGGTATCGATCTGGAGGACATTTAAGTAAAGTTGACCAAACTAGTTGACTACTTCATGAACTACACTGCAAAAACTGAAATCTAAGTAAGATGAAATATCTCAAATAAGGGTGATATTTGCTTATTTTCTGTCTGATAAGATAATTCTTCTCACTAAGCAGATTTTATGTTAGTGTTTTACTTGTTTTAAGTGTTTTGGTCCTAAATGATCTCAGTAAGATATTACAGCTTGTTGCTGAGATTTGATGACCTATATTGAGTAAAACATGCTTGAAACTAGAATATCGTATAAAACTACATTTTTAAAGTAAGCATGAAAAAAAAAATCATGATTTTGACACAAATTTGTCTCATATTGAAAACAGATGACAGCCAAATAAAACATACGTACTCATATAGTAGTACAGTTGGCACAGTACAGTAAACTGACAGTTAATAATTAAACATTTAACATTTCTAACAATTTTGAACAGAAATAGTTCATGCACATTCAGATGAATTCTTCAAAATTACAATTAAAACATTTTTGGCCGGGGGCCGGGCTGTATATATGCGCACTAATTGACTGAAAGAGCACGCACTTGACGCTATGATGTCATGTTATCCATGGAAAAATGCATTTTTAGACAATATGATTTGCCTGAGCGGCTAGGAGACCCCGAGAGTAACAAGCACTTGCCTTGTTGCCTTTCCATTAAGAACAATAAACTAGTTTTTAGTCTAAGTTTGCTGGTTTCAAGAAATGTAATGCCGAGCGCATATCATTATGTCAAGATAATGGCACTAGCATTTACTTCATTTAAGAATATTTTTCAACATATTGAGCAAAAAGGTCTCTTTTTTTTTTCTATCAAAAAAACTGCACTTGTTATTAGTGAGAATATACTTATTTTAAGCTATTTTTGGGTTCATTTAGGTTAGCTAATTTTGCTTGTTTTGGAAAGTCTTGACAAGCCACATTTTCTTATTCTATTGGCAGATAATTTTGCTTAATTCAAATAAAATACCCCTAATTTTTTTTTTTTTTTTTTCTTGTTTTTGAACACTGACTTTTTGCAGTGTGACATTTCAAACAATTTTGAACAGAAATAGTCCATGCACATTCAAATAAATTCTTCAAAATTACAATAAAAATACATTTGGCCGGGGGCCGGGCTGTATATATGCCCAATATATATATATGTATATATATATATACAAATATATATATATATATATATATATATATATATATATATATATATATATATATATATATATATATATATATATATATATATATATATATATATATTAGAGATGTATATCGGCGATATATGCGTTAAAATGTAATATCGGAAATGATCGGTATCGTTTTTTTTATTATCGGTATCGTTGTTTTTTTGTTTTTTTTTTAATTAAATCCACATAAAAAACACAAGATACACTTACAATTAGTGCACCAACCCAAAAAACCTCCCTCCCCCATTTACACTCATTCACACAAAAGGGTTGTTTCTTTCTGTTATTAATATTCTGCTTCCTACATTATATATCAATATATATCAATACAGTCTGCAAGGGATACAGTCCGTAAGCACACATGATTGTGCGTGCTGCTGCTCCACTAATAGTACTAACCTTTAACAGTTAATTTGACTAATTTTCATTCATTACTAGTTTCTATGTAACTGTTTTTATATTGTTTTACTTTCTTTTTTATTCAAGAAAATGTTTTTAATTTATTTATCTTATTTTACAATTTTTTTTAAAAAGTACCTTATCTTCACCATACCTGGTTGTCAAAATTAGGCATAATAATGTGTTAATTCCACGACTGCATATATCGGTTGATATCGGTATCGGTTGATATCGGTATCGGTAATTAAAGAGTTGGACAATATCGGAATATCGGATATCGGCAAAAAGCCATTATCGGACATCCCTAATATTTATATATATATATATATATATATATATATATATATATATATATATATATATATATATATATATATATATATATATATATATATATATATATATATATATATATACATATATATATATATATATATATATATATATATATATATATATATATATATATATATATATATATATATATATATATATATATTGGGTTCATTGAAGTTAGCTAATTTTACTTGTTTTAGAAAGTCTTGACAGGCCAAATGTTCTTTTTCTATTGGCAGATAATTTTGCTTTATTCAAATAAAATACCCCTAATTTTTATATATTTTTTTCTTGTTTTTGAACACTGACTTTTTGCAGCGTGTTCTGCTTTGCAACATCTTGGAGGCTGAAGATGAGGCAACTAATGCAGGAAAGCAATAAAGAAAAGATACAAGCTTCTTCTTTACTTGACCAACTTGCAGGCCCCAGGCTGGGATCAGCATATTCACAGTCGTGTTTACAACCGCCCGTGCAAACAGAAAGCTCGTTTGTCACAGACTTGCTGTGATTAACACCAACTGTAAATTGCCGCGTCAATTCCACCTCGAGGTACGACTGCTAATCTCGAGCCGGGTTTTAATATTCGTGGTTGGGTTCTGCAACTTAAGCGTAATTTTGAAGGTGCGATATTTCAGTTTGGAGAGTATTTAGAAGGCAATATTCCACCCGTGGACGATTTCATTACTCCTTAATGGTAACTGCTGCTAGATGACTCAGGAAGGCAATTGGAATAATACAAATTAAAAAATAAAAAGCGCGGTGATTCAATATGATGTAGTGTAGTTCAGCATGAGTTCAAAATATAATCTAAATGATGAAAGTATTACCTCTTTGACAGTGTTATTAGAAGTGAGCATGTTCATCCTGGTAAACAACCACGGAACTTTCCTCCAGAAGGTCTTATCTTTGTCCATGTGATGGAGCTGTTTGGCCACAATACCCAGCAATAGTCCACTGTGGACTGGACTCTTACACTATTATGTTAGATCCAATTTGGACTGGACTCTCACACTATTATGTTAGATCCACTATGGACTGGACTCTCACACTATTATGTTAGATCCACTATGGACTGGACTCTCACTATTATGTTACATCCACTATGGACTGGACTCTCACTATTATGTTAGATCCACTATGGACTGGACTCTCACACTATTATGTTAGATCCACTATGGACTGGACTCTCACATTATTATGTTAGATCCACTATGGACTGGACTCTCACTATTATGTTAGATCCACTATGGACTGGACTCACACTATTATGTTAGATCCACTATGGACTGGACTCTCACACTATTATGTTAGATCCACTATGGACTGGACTCCCACTATTATGTAAGATCCACTATGGACTGGACTCCCACTATTATGTTAGATCCACTATGGACTGGACTCTCACACTATTATGTTAGATCCACTATGGACTGAACTCTTACACTATTATGTTAGATCCACTATGGACTGGACTTTCACAATATTGTGTTAGATCCACTATGGACTGGACTCTCACAATATTATGTTAGATCCACTATGGACTGGACTCTCACTACTATGTTAGATCCACTATGGACTGGACTCTCACACTATTATGTTAGATCCACTATGGACTGGACTCTCACACTGTAATGTTAGATCCACTATGGACTGGACTCTCACAATATTATGTTAGATCCACTATGGACTGGACTCTCTCACTATTATGTTATATCCACTATGGACTGGACTCTAACACTATTATGTTAGATCCACTATGGACTGGACTCTCACTATTATGTTAGATCCAGTATGGACTGGACTCTCACTATTATGCTATATCCACTATGGACTGGACTCTAACACTATTATGTTAGATCCACTATGGACTGGACTCTCACTATTATGCTATATCCACTATGGACTGGACTCTAACACTATTATGTTAGATCCACTATGGACTGGACTCTCACTATTATGTTAGATCCACTATGGACTGGACTCTCACTATTATGCTATATCCACTATGGACTGGACTCTAACACTATTATGTTAGATCCACTATGGACTGGACTCTCACTATTATGTTAGATCCAGTATGGACTGGACTGTCACTATTATGTTAGATCCACTATGGACTGGACTGTCACTATTATGTTAGATCCACTATGGACTGGACTCACACTATTATGTAAGATCCACTATGGACTGGACTCTCACACTATTATGTTCGATCCACTATGGACTGGACTCTCACTATTATGTTAGATCCACTATGGACTGGACTCTCACTATTATGTTAGATCCACTATGGACTGGACTCTCACAATAGTATGCTAGATCCACTATGGACTGGATTCTCACACTATTATGTTAGATCCACTATGGACTGGACTCTCACACTATTATGTTAGATCCACTATGGACTGGACTCCCACACTATTATGTTAGATCCACTATGGACTGGACTCTCACACTATTATGTTAGATCCACTATGGACTGGACTCTCACTATTATGTTACATCCACTATGGACTGGACTCTTACACTATTATGTTAGATCCACTATGGACTGGACTCTCACACTATTATGTTAGATCCACTATGGACTGGACTCCCACTATTATGTTAGATCCACTATGGACTGGACTCTCACTATAATGTTAGATCCACTATGGACTGGACTCTCACTATTACATTAGATCCACTATAGTTTTTTCTGAGGTGGTACTTGGTGAAACAAAGTTTGAGAACCACTAACTTAGAGCATTTGCTCTGGAGTTGAATAAATAAATAAATAAATAAATAAACACTGTATGTTGATAAGAAGTGTAAAAGTGGTGCAGAACGCCCGACTTAAACGAGGATGTTGCGTTCACTTCCAGTTGTCATCATGGAGACAAGACAGTGACAGTGGACCATGATGCACCAGACAGCTATAATCCCTACCACCTTCTGGGTAATTTACCGTCGAAGCGTGGCCGAGACAACATAAAACTATTTTTAGTACGCCAAAGGTAAGCTCCAGGACGGTGTGCAGGAATGCTCCTGACTCAAGAAAATTCATGCTCGGTTTTTAACAGGAGGTACATTAATACTAGGAGATGTATTAATGATTTATCTATGCATAGAATATATATATATATATATATATATATATATATATATATATATATATATATATATATATATATATATATATATATATATATATATATATATATATATATATATATATATATATATATATATATATATATATATATATATATTATGGCTGCAACAACTAATCGATTAAATCGATTCAAATCGATTATAAAAATAGTTGCCGATTAATTTAGTCATCGATTCGTTGGATCTATGCTATGCGCATGCGCAGAGGCTTTAAAAAAAAAAAAAAAAAAAAAAAAAATTTAAATAAATCTTTATTTATAAACTGCAACATGTACAAACAGCTGAGAAACAATAATCAAAATAAGTATGGTGCCAGTATGCTGTTTTTTTTCAATAAAATACTGGAAAGGATAGAAATGTAGTTTGTCTCTTTTATCCGATTATTAATCGATTAATCGAAGTAATAATCGACAGATTAATCGATTATCAAATTAATCGTTAGTTGCAGCCCTAATATATATATATTTAAAAAATTGCCAGCAGACAGCAAAACAAAACAATTAAATTCATTTTGTGTGTCTTCTGGCTCTAAACAATCCCTTAAAGGGGAACTGCACTTTTTAGGGGGAATTTTGCCTATTAGAATCCCTATCAAAGAAAAGAACACATCATTTTTATTTATTTTTTATTTTTTAATGGATTTTAATTTGTAATATAAAGTAAGTACAAGGTGGCTAACTGTCAAGACGGGGAGTTTTTCGCAGCTTACTGCGAGGATTGTTTTCCCAAGATGCCATCGGACTAGACTTGAAGGTAGGAACATATTTGAATCTCTACTCAGAAACTCAACGAAGTACAAAAACAAAAAAGGCGCACAAGGCGAAGGCAAGTTTAACGCAGGAAACAAAAGCTAAGACTTAGCATAAACTAAGGACATGAACCTTGAAACTAAAAACATGAAGAAAAAAAACTCACTAAACTGTGGACTTGAAACAAATAGCAAGAACTACGGACATGAAACAAAAAGACTTACTGGACACGGCATGAGTCGAATAGCATGACTATGGCAAGAAAAGTCAAAACAGAGCATGAAAAGATCAACAAGAACTATGGCATGGACAGAGTAAATACAGAGTAATGTCGCCAGGATGACTAACTGGCAAAACAGGCTTAAATAATAGTCTCTGATTAAAGCAGGTGCGTGACTCAAACACATGAGACAGGTGAAACTAATCAGTCGTCATGGAAACTAAAACCAACAAGGGTGCACAAAAACAGGAACTATGGAGTCCAAAAGTAACAGAACATAACTAAACAAAACATGATCTAGACCAGTGGTCCCCAACCACCCGGTACTGGGCCGCACAAGAAATTTAAAAAAATAAAATAAAAAATAAAAAATATTTTTTATTTTTTTTAGATTATTAAATCAACATTAAAAACACAATATATAGATTATATATCAATATAGATCAGGGGTCACCAACCTTTTTGAAACCAAGAGCTACTTCTTGGGTACTGATTAATGCGAAGGGCTACCAGTTTGATACACACTTAAATAAATTGCCAGAAATAGCCAATTTGCTCAATTTACCTTTCACTCTATGTTATTATTAATAATTAATGATATTTATACTTAATTGAACGGTTTAAAAGAGGAGAAAACACGAAAAAAATGACAATTAAATTTTGAAACATAGTTTATCTACAATTTCGACTCTTTAAAATTCAAAATTCAACCGAAAAAAAGAAGAGGAAAACTTTAAAAAATAATTTATGGAACATCATTAGTAATTTTTCCTGATTAAGATTAATTTTAGAATTTTGATGACATGTTTTAAATAGGTTAAAATCCAATCTACACTTTGTTAGAATATATAACAAATTGGACCAAGCTATATTTCTAACAAAGACAAATAATTATTTCTTTTAGATTTTCCAGAACAAAAATTTTAAAAGAAATTCAAAAGAATTTGAAATTACATTTAAATTTGATTCTACAGATTTTCTAGATTTGCCAGAATAATTTTTTTGAATTTTAATCATAATAAGTTTGAAGAAATATTTCACAAATATTGTTCGTCGAAAAAACAGAAGCTTAATTGAAGAATTAAATTAAAATTGATTTATTATTCTTTACAATAAAAAAAATAAATTTACTTGAGCATTGATTTAAATTGTCAGGAAAGAAGAGGAAGGAATTTAAAAGGTACAAAGATATATATGTGTTTAAAAATCCTAAAATCATTTATAATGGGTTTTTTTTCTCTAAAATTGTCTTTCTGAAAGTTATAAGAAGCAAAGTAAAAAAATTAATGAATTTATTTAAACAAGTGAAGACCAAGTCTTTAAAATATTTTCTTGGATTTTCAAATTCTATTTGAGTTTTGTCTCTCTTATAAGTAAAAATGTCGAGCAAAGCGAGACCAGCTTGCTAGTAAATAAATACAATTTAAAAAATAGAGGCAGCTCACTGGTAAGTGCTGCTATTTGAGCTATTTTTAGAACAGGCCAGCGGGCGACTCATCTGGTCCTTACGGGCTACCTGGTGCCCGCGGGCACCGCGTTGGTGACCCCTGATATAGATCAATACAGTCTGCAGGGATACAGTCCGTAAGCACACATGATTGTATTTTTTTATTTAAAAAAATAATAATAATTTTGACCACGACTGTACAAGACGACAGGCACGCTAAATATATTGTGGTCGCTATTTTGTGCATTTAAGAAACGCAATCCTCAGCACACGAGCTTAATAGATCATCTTTGTGTGCGCTATTAAGTTTGTGCATGTTTTATTACACACATGCAAACGTTCAGTAGATCAGGCCCTAAGTGGCTTTTGCTTTTCACCATTAAAATAAACCCTCATCTTTTACACCAAAAGCAAGCGCAGTCTCATTGAGGTGTAAGTCGCGTCTTTGATGGTGTGAATAAACAAAACTCTCCCTGGCATCAGCACTTCATCCCAATGCACAAACCGTGCATCCAAGCAACTGCGGGCTTGGTTACAGTTACCATGGAGCCATATTCTCCACAGCACAGACCGCGTCAAGTGTTGAGCAAGTGACAACGACAGGGAGATTATATTTTCTGCCAGCAGTGACATACGGACGTCAGGGGTAATGAGCATTTGGGTGTGCAGAAAAGCTGGTAGATATATACATACGTGAAAAAGGCAAAGGTGAAAATAACAGAATGAGTTTTTTTTTTTGTCTTTAACTACCGGTACTAAAAAGTAGTGTCTCCCGCACATACTGGGAGTCAAATATGTTGCACATAAAAATATGCATATATACTCCAGTGTTTCCCACACATTCATTTATTTGTGGCGGCCCGCCACGAAAGAATTACGTCCGTCACTAATTTAAAAAAAAAAAAAAAGATTTTTATTTTTTTTTTTTAATTTTTTTTAATTTTTTTTTTTTTTTGTCCAGCTTCTTAGGCAAATCATATAGTTGATGTAGATTCCAATATAGGCTGTTCAGATTTACTTTACAAAAGAGAAGTGTAGGATACTTCTCTTGTTGCCTTATTTGTATTTGACCACTACGGTTTTCTGTTTATTTGTTACTGACTGTGGCAGGACACCTCTGCCTCTGTTTCACTTTATGTTGCTGGTAAATAATATGGTTGTTGTAGTAGGCTAAAGTTAAATTATTTAGTATGCACTAATTAAAGGGGCAGAGCTTTAAGAGACATTTTAGCTTTTATATTTTATAAGATATATTTTTTGTAAGAACCACAATTAATAAATATATTTCAGTGAATAACTTATTGTTCATATCTGTATATAAATATGTACATAAAGTGTTGTAATTATATTGTAAAATGGATGGATGGACGTTTAAAACAAAACTGTTATTATTAATTAGTAAGTATACATTTTTTGAGCCTTTTTAGAGAAAATCATATCATTGTAGTAAATTATGCAAATTAGTCGATGATGTCATGGTGACCACGCCCGTAGCCATGCCCCCACCGCCACAGGTATCTTGGCAGTTTATGGGAAACACTGTACTCACATACACACAATTATTCATACATATATACATACATACATACGCGCACACATAAATAAATAAATAAATAATGAATGTTAATTTTGTTTATAATAAATGATAATACAATCTCATTATTTTTTAACCTTTAACAGTGAACTGATAACAACTGTGCTGTACAGTTGTTATATCACAGTTGCAATTCCAAGATTTTGGATGGTATTCGTGTATAGACTACGGTTTGTTGCCTATCCAGGGAGTAGTCTTTGTCATTTAGCTGAATGTAGTCCTTTGTTGCGCCTTACAAAGTGTTTGTACTGTAAGTATTTGTCACGACCCGGGCGCATTCCAATGTGCATTCGTCTGCACGCTCCACTGATCAATCAGCACTCAACCCACTTGACGCTGATGAGTCCCCCAAGCTTCTTAAGCCAGTGCAAACCTGCGTTCCGGACCAGAACGTAGCTACCTGTTCCGTACAGTAAGCCAACACGTATGTCCTGGGCATGACGTTAAAGTGCATCCGGCAGTGGAGGCTCCTCTATGGGTTCTTGGGGGCACTAGGAGGTTAACCCCTTTACTACTGTTACCCCAGGTGGTCCTTGGCAAAGGCCTAGTGCCTGACTGCCCCCTAGCCAGGGATACGGTGAAGACCTCAACGGCGGAGCAGGCGGGAGACGGTACATGTAAGAACCACCACAACGGCTGCGACGGCGGAAGAAGGCACCCCCACATCCATGTGGGCCCAGTTATGGGGAAATAACCCAAGACCTCAACGGTGGAACAGGCGGAGGATGATTGCTAACCCTGTGGAGCGTCACAACGGCTGGGATGGCGGATGAAGGCTGGACCCTGACCCGATTCTGTCAGGGATCGAGTAGTGACTGTCTGTGCACCAGTCTCCCCACGTTAAACAAAGTCACGCACAGGCATCCTCCATAGAGGGATACACCCCTACAAGGAGGATCGTCATACTCGTTCGAGTGACCGCCGATGATGAAGCCAACACGTTTCTAGCTCTATGCTCTCTCTCTCTGTTTCTCCCCCTTCGTATTCATTTGTCTTCTGTTCCTGTGTCGTCACCCAGCAGCATTCCTCCGTTTCCTGGCGACGAGCTGTGTGTCTCGTTTCCCCGTATTCCCTCTGGTTTCTCTGGCTGTCTCTTCGGATCTCGACCGCCCTCTTGGACACGGACTTTGACGCCTCGCTCTTGCCCCTGGACCTCCGAGATCGCCTCGCCCTCTTGGACTTCCGCACCTCGCTCAACACTCCTGGCAACACGACTCGGTTAATCACTACACCGCCCCCACCCCGTATATTCTTATTAATATTTGTAAGGAAATATTTTCATTTAAGTAGGTGATTATTTCGCTACCTAGTGACTTCTTGGCCATGCAAGGCAGACATTAGCAGCAGCGGGTGGTCGTGGCACCGGAGACCGAGGAGCTCAAACCGAGCGCAGCACTAATTTCCCCGAGTCAGTTCTGGCCACGCACATCAATCTTCTTCTTCCTGACACAACCATTTGTTTTTCTTTTCTTTCATTTCCCCCCCGTGCTCAGATCTCGGAGACACAGCAATTAATGACAGGCTGACAATGGCTCTGTGGTTGGCTCTAAACGGGAGGGAGAAGCACCTCTTATACCGACTTGGGATTGGTCAGAACGTGCCCGAGCTCAAGCACATGGTTATGTTCAGTATGATTTGTATCCGTATAAGTGGGCGTGATCTGGGCGAGCCAAGCCACGCAAACATCTGCGGAGGATTCCAAGTATAAAACCCAAAACCGGTGAAGTTGGCATGTTGTGTACAAACCCCGTTTCCATGAGTTGGGAAATTGTGTTAGATGTAAATATAAACGGAATACAATGATTTGCAAATCCTTTTCAAGCCATATTCAGTTGAATATGCTACAAAGACAACATATTTGATGTTCAAACTCATAAATAATTTTTGCAAATAATAATTAACTTAGAATTTCATGGCTGCAACACGTGCCAAAGTGGTTGGGAAAGGGCATGTTCACCACTGTGTTACATGGCCTTTCCTTTTAACAACACCCAGTAAAGGTTTGGGAACTGAGGAGACACATTTTTGAAGCTTCTCAGGTGGAATTCTTTCCCATTCTTGCTTGATGTACAGCTTAAGTTGTTCAACAGTCCGGGGGTCTCCCTTGTGCTATTTTAGGCTTCATAATGCGCCACACATTTTCAATGGGAGACAGGTCTGGACTACAGGCAGGCCAGTCTAGTACCCGCACTCTTTTACTATGAAGCCACGCTGTTGTAACACGTGGCTTGGCATTGTCTTGCTGAAATAAGCAGGGGCGTCCATATGTTGTAACATATGTTGCTCCAAAACCTGTATGTACCTTTCAGCATTAATGGCGCATTCACAGATGTGTAAGTTACCCATGTCTTGGGCACTAATACACCCCCATACCATCACAGATTCTGGCTTTTCAACTTTGCGCCTATAACAAGCCGGATGGTTCTTTTCCTCTTTCACAGTTTCCAAAAACAATTTGAAATGTGGACTCATCAGATGACAGAACACTTTTCCACTTTCCATTAGTCCATCTTAGATGAGCTCGGGCCCAGCGAATCCGGCTGTGTTTCTGGGTGTTGTTGATAAATTATTACTGACAGTGGTTTTCTGAAGTGTTCCTGAGCCCATGTGGTGATATCCTTTACACACTGATGTCGCTTTTTGATGCAGTACCGCCTGAGGGATCGAAGTTCACGGGCATTGCCGCTTACATGCAGTGATTTCTCCAGATTCTCTGAACTTTTTGATGATATTACGGAGCGTAGATGGTGAAATCCCTAAATTCCTTGCAATAGCTGGTTGAGAAATGTTGCTCTTAAACTGTTCGACAATTTGCTCAGGCGTTTGTTGACAAAGTGGTGACCCTCGCCCCGTCCTTGTTTGTGAATGACCGAGCATTACATGGAAGCTGCTTTTATACCCAATCATGGCACCCACCTGTTCCCAATTAGCCCGTTCACCTGTGGGATGTTCCAAATAAGTGTTTGATGAGCATCCCTCAACTTTCTCAAGTCTTTTTTTGCCACTCGTGTCAGCTTTTTTGAAACATGTTGCAGGCATCAAATTCCAAATGAGCTAATATTTGCAAAAAAATAACAAAGTTTTCCAGGTCGAACGTTAAGTATCTTGTCTTTGCAGTCTATTCAATTGAATATAAGTTGAAAAGGATTTGCAAATCATTGTATTCTGTTTTTATTTACCATTTACACAACGTGCCAACTTCACTGGTTTTGGGTTTTGTAATATAAAGAATGCGGTACCCAGCCCTACATATCTCAGAACGTCTCATTATATAACTACAGTACTGTCAACATGTAGTTATGCATATAGCAGTAGTAAATAGGTTCTGTAATAAATGTTCTCCCACCAAAAAATATGTAAACATATTTTATAAACCAGCTTAAATTAACAATCACATTAAAGGCCTACTGAAAGCCACTACTACCGACCACGCAGTCTGATAGTTTATATATCAATGATGAAATCTTAACATTATAACACATGCCAATACGGCCGGGTTAACTTATAAAGTGACATTTTAAATTTGCCGCTAAACTTCCGGTTCGAAACGCCTCTGCGGATGACGTATGCGCGTGACGTAGACCGGCGAACACGGGTATGCCTTCCACATTGAAGCCAATACGAAAAAGCTCTGTTTTCATTTCATAATTCCACAGTATTCTGGACATCTGTGTTCGTGAATCTGTTGCAATCATGTTCATTGCATTATGGAGAAGGAAGCTGAGCAAGCAAAGAAGAAAGTTGTCGGTGCGAAATGGACGTATTTTTCGAACGTAGTCAGCAACAACAGTACACAGCCGGCGCTTCTTTGTTTACATTCCCGAAAGATGCAGTCAAGATGGAAGAACTCGGATAACAGAGACTCTAACCAGGAGGACTTTTGACTTCGATACACAGACGCCTGTAGAGAACTGGGACAACACAGACTCTTACCAGGATTACTTTGATTTGGATGACAAAGACGCAGACGTGCTACTGTGAGTATGCAGCTTTGGCTTCTAAACATTTGATCGCTTGACCGTATGTGCGCAACTTTTTTTTGCGTATGTACGTAACTTTTTAAAAATATATAAGCTTTATGAACCTTGGGTTAGGTGAACGGTCTTTTGGGCTGAGTGATTGTGTGTGTTGATCAGGTGTTTGAATTGTATTGGCGTGTTCTATGGAGCTAGGAGCTAGCAGAGGAGCTAGGAGCTAGCATAACAAACACACAGGTGTTTTTATGCAGGATTAATTTGTGGCATATTAAATATAAGCCTGGTTGTGTTGTGGCTAATAGAGTATATATATGTCTTGTGTTTATTTACTGTTGTAGTCATTCCCAGCTGAATATCAGGTCACCCCCGGCTCTCACAGCATCTGAATAGCTTCAACTCCCCACTAGTCCTTCACTTGCACTTTACTCATCCACAAATCTTTCATCCTCGCTCAAATTAATGGGGAAATTGTCGCTTTCTCGGTCCGAATCTCTCTCACTTCATGCGGCCATCATTGTAAACAATAGGGAACTTTGCGTATATGTTCAACTGACTACGTCACGCTACTTCCGGTAGGTGCAAGCCTTTTTTTTTATCAGATACCAAAAGTTGCAATCTTTATCGTCGTTGTTCTATACTAAATCCTTTCAGCAAAAATATGGCAATATCGCGAAATGATCAAGTATGACACATAGAATAGATCTGCTATCCCCGTTTAAATAAAAAAAATTCATTTCAGTAGGCCTTTAATGTGCGGTGGAAACAACCAACAGAAGTCCAGTAGTTGGTTGAACATACCTTAGGCACCCAGATGTGTTCTTGAAGACAGTGGTCCACTCTGCGTCGCGTGGCTTGGAGTCCTCGTTTGGTTCATGCTCCCAACCAGAGTGTGGGATTATGACCTCGTTGGTCATTGTTTGCAGACCGTGGTTGATGATCACCATCTTCAAGGGTTCATAGGAGGAAAGGTTCCAAAGAGTTCCTACGTAGGGGGGGGGGGGGGGGGGGGGACATATAATAAGGATGAGTAAAAAGTCAATAAAGAAATGATTATAAATGGAAAAATACAATAAAAAGCAAGAACGCAGAGGTAAGAGAGGAAAGAAAAGATTGGAAGGACAAAACACGGACGTGAGGTCTTGGAATGGGGCACAGGAATTGAGCAATGTTGAGCCAATATAACAGCTGTAGAACAGCCAATTCTTTATGGTCACAGTCAAAAGCATGTTTAGATTGGCAGCAAACTGCATTCCAGAACGTAAATACCGAATAAAAAGGGCTTTTCATAAAAGCTTGCTCCGGTTACATTGTTGCAACTGTAGCAATGGAACAGTACTTTAACTTTCCTGTCAGGGCTTAGCTGGCTACCAACACTCTGCAATCAATACTCAGCCATGAAATCCATTTCATATCTCTGTATATTCCTTTTGTAATGTACCTTATCAAATGTGAAGAACACATCCACTACACTGTCCCACAAAAGGGAGTTTATCGCCCGAGTTTCAGCAACCACACTGCAAAAACTGAAATCTAAGTAAGATGAAATATCTCAAATAAGGGTGATATTTGCTTATTTTCTGTTTGATAAGATAATTCTTCTCACTAAACAGATTTTATGTTAGAGTGTTTTACTTGTTTTAAGTATTTTGGTCCTAAATGATCTCAGTAAGATATTACAGCTTGTTGCTGAGATTTGATGAGCTATATCGAGTAAAACATGCTTGAAACTAGAATATCAACTGTTGCAAAGCTGTGTCATCAACACTCACAAGTATAAAACTGCTTTCAAAGTAATAATTTCTTATTTTAAGCATGAAAAAAAAACAAATGGACTTTGCAGTTTTATTTTCAATGAAACAATAGAAAATACGTACTCATATAGTAGTACAGTTGGCACAGTACAGTAAACTGTGACATTTCTAACAATTTTAAACAGAAATAGTTCATGCGCATTCAGAAGAATTCTTCAAAATTACATTAAAAAAAAATTTGGCCGGGGGCCGGGCTGTATATATGCGCACTAATTGACTGAAAGAGCACGCAATTGACGCGATGATGTCATGTTATCCATGGAAAAATGCATTTTTAGACAATATGATCTGCCTGAGCGGCTAGGAGACGCCGAGAGTAACAAGCGCTTGCCTTGTTGCCTTTCCATTAAGAACAATAAACTACTTTTTAGTATAAGTTTGCTGGTTCCAAGAAATGTAATGCCGAGCGCATATCATTATGTCAAGATAATGGCACTAGCATTTACTTCATTTAGTAATATTTTTCAACATATTGAGCAAAAAGGTCTCTTTTTTTTTCTACCAAGAAAAGTGCACTTGTTATTAGTGAGAATATACTTATTTTAAGCTATTTTTGGCTTAATTGAGGTTAGCTAATTTGACTTGTTTTGGAAAGTCTTGACAAGCCAAATTTTCTTGTTCTATTGGCAGATAATTTTGCTTAGTTCAAATAAAATACCCCTCATTTTTGTATTTTTTTTCCCCTTGTTTTTTAACACTGACTTTTTGCAGTGTAGATTTGTATATTGGCAGTTTAAAGACACTTAACTGAAAGTATATTTAAAGTATATATACATATATATACTATGTTGTAGTAATAATATGCTTAGAACATTTGAAAATTATGTTTGTGTTCAATTACAGTAAGTGTGTAGTCTTTTTTGGGGGGGGACACCACAATAATATTGTACTGTGTGGCCTTAACACCGTGATAATACTGTACCATGAGATTTGGATACCGTTACATCCAACCCTACTGTATATCCTTTTATGTTAAAATCATGTTCTTGTCGTACTCATTGGGCTAAATCTGAGACCTCCAGTACCAAATGTTGTGCCACCTCATGTGTCTCATGTAGGCTTGTATGACGATAAATGTCCTTGAATTGTTTGGATTGTGTGGGAACTGAGCCGAACATGCCGTTGTGGCTTGTGCAGCCCTTTGAGACACTTGTGATTAAAGGCCTACTGAAAGCCACTACTAGCGACCACGCAGTCTGATAGTTTATATATCAATGATGAAATCTTAACATTGCAACACATGCCAATACGGCCGGGTTAACTTATAAAGTGACATTTTAAATTTCCCGCCACACTTCCGGTTGAAAACGTCTATGTATGATGACGTATGCGCGTGACGTCAATGGTTGAAACGGAAGTATTCTGACACCATTGAATCCAATACAAAAAGCTCTGTTTTCATCGCAAAATTCCACAGTATTCTGGACATCTGTGTTGGTGAATCTTTTGCAATTTGTTCAATGAACAATGGAGACTGCAAAGAAGAAAGCTGTAGGTGGGATCGGTGTATTAGCGGCTGGCTGCAGCAACACAACCAGGAGGACTTTGACTTGGATAGCAGACGCGCTATCCGACGCTAGCCGCCGACCGCATCGATGATCGGGTGAAGTCCTTCGTCGCGCCGTCGATCGCTGGAACGCAGGTGAGCACGGGTGTTGATGAGCAGATGAGGGCTGGCGTAGGTGGAGAGCTAATGTTTTTAGCATAGCTCTGTCGAGGTCCCGTAGCTAAGTTAGCTTCAATGAAGTTGTTAGCAACAGCATTGCTAGGCTTCGACAGGCGGCACAGCATTAACCGTGTGGTTACAGGTCCAGAGTTTGGTAGTATTGTTGATCTTCTGTCTATCCTTCCAGTCAGGGGCTTATTTCTTTTGTTTGTATCTGCATTTAAGCACGATGCTATCACGTTAGCTCCGTAGCTAAAGTGCTTCGCCGATGTATTGTCGTGGAGATAAAAGTCACTGTGAATGTCCATTTCGCGTTCTCGACTCTCATTTTCAAGAGGATATAGTATCCGAGGTGGTTTAAAATACCAATCCGTGATCCACAATAGAAAAAGGAGAGAGTGTGGAATCCAATGAGCCAGCTTGTACCTAAGTTACGGTCAGAGCGAAAAAAGATACGTCCTGCACTGCACTCTAGTCCTTCACTCTCACGTTCCTCATCCACGAATCTTTCATCCTGGCTCAAATTAATGGGGTAATCGTCGCTTTCTCGGTCCGAATCTCTCTCGCTGCTGGTGTAAACAATGGGGAAATGTGAGGAGCCTTTCAACCTGTGACGTCACGCTACTTCCGGTACAGGCAAGGCTTTTTTTTTATCGGCGACCAAAAGTTGCAAACTTTATCGTCGATGTTCTCTACTAAATCCTTTCAGCAAAAATATGGCAATATCGCGAAATGATCAAGTATGACACCTAGAATGGATCTGCTATCCCCGTTTAAATAAAAAAAATTCATTTCAGTAGGCCTTTAAGTGTATGTTAAATCTTGACCACGACTGTATATGAGCAAGTAAGAATACAAAGAATCACACTGTAGGAAAAGCAGTTAACCATTTTCTTGTGCGTGGAACCAAACATACGGCCACAATAAACCGTGTAAAAAAAAAAAATGCTTAGCAGAGGTGACAATGAAAAATGGATGTCTATAGGCTTTTGTTTTCATGAAGTCATCCCTCAGGTTCGTTTGACTGTCCGTCATCACTTATCGCACTCCTCCATTCCTCCTTTTACATTTAGGGAACATTAAGCTGACAATCTTATCTGAGGCAACTAAAAAAACTAATGGTTCTTATTCCTGCCAACAGAAGCTCAGAGCTATTATGTTCAGATAAACTACGCACACAACAGCGTATAGCAGACTTTGCATAAACAGTACTTGCAAACAGACTAATAAACTAGTAGGATACTCATAGATCTAGACTCCCTCTTGCCCAATAATGACAAATTAATTGTGGGCTTGTTGATGTCTTGCCTTGCTTTAAGACGCTTGTCGGTACATTTTCCAGACGGTCGTCATTTCCGCTGGTGAATGTTCATAATGGGGAGCAAAGTCTCTAAAAATAACCACGGACTATGTTGAGGTTGTGCCTGGGCAGAAGTGGTTTTCTGTGCCGAGAGAGAAACATGAGGGGAAAGTCTCCTACAATGTGTTCTTATTTGACGACAGCTCGTCACCTTTTGCAACTCTGACACCTGCTTCCTGCGTGGCATAAGCCTCACCAAAATGTGGAGCTGATTGACTTTTTTCCACAGTCCTGTACACAAACAGAAGACTTTAAAGCAGACCTGGGCATTCTGCGGCCCGCGGGCCGCATCCGGCCCTTTGTGCGTCCCTGTCCGGCCCGCGTGAGGCCAATTATAAATTACAAAATACATTTTAAAAAGTATCTATGTCGAGTGTGCAATACAACGGTGCTGCTTTTGTTTTGAAAATCGTTATTTGTATTACTTCCGTGTGGACGTGTGCGTGTGCGTGATTGTGAGTGAATGTGAACAGCTGCAATCATTAATTACAAAATAAAGTTGAAAAAACATCTATGTCGTGCGCGCAATACAACTGTGCTGCTTTTATTTTGAAAAGTATTATTTATGGGCGTGTGTCCGTGTGTAACCTGCGAGTGAAGGTGCACATGCAGCGACAAGTGATGCACGCTTTACACCCGAGACGCTAAAAAGAGAAAAGTTGATGACGAATGGCGTGTTTCCAACAAGACATGGACTGCCAAGCAACGTTCCCTCTAAGGTGCACGCCTGCGCAATTGCGCACTGCTAGCGTCTGCTGCGCGCAGCAAATATATGCCGCGCACCAAATCAAATCCCATCTGAATTCTAAACAAAATAAACATATTTATTCTATGTAATTTTGCAATGCAACTCTGAGTGACAGTGACAACAAGCGGCCCTAACGGTGTTCGTCAACACCGTTCAATTGAACACCGTTCAATTATTGTAACGTCTATCGAGATGCTTCGAGGCCAGGAATTATATCGATCACTTTATTGAGCAAAACTGTTTATATTTGGCCATAACCACACCAAAAACATAAGTAAAAAACTTTTATCTCGAAAAACTAGTCATTTTCTGCCGTACAAACCAGGCCAAAACCAACTTGTCATCTGTCACCAACACGCATAGCACTAAACCACTGGTGCGTTTATGGCCACACAAAAAGTCGGAAAACTCAAACACCACACAAAGTTACACTATGACTCCTCAGTCATACGTGTGCTTATTTTACTGTCATTTATTACTAATGTTAATTTATTTATATTAGTCATGGAATGCTGTTACACACACTATGTTGAAGTATTACTATTATTATTAATTATTATTATTATTTATCTTACGGTAGGCAGCACGGTGGCAGAGGGGTTAGTGCATCTGCCTCACAATACGAAGGTCCTGAGTAGTCGTGAGTTCAATCCCGGCCTCGGGATCTTTCTGTGTGGAGTTTGCATGTTCTCCCCGTGACTGCGTGGGTTCCCTCCGGGTACTCCGGCTTCCTCCCACCTCCAAAGACATGCACCTGGGGATAGGCTGATTGGCAACACTAAAAAATTGGCCCTAGTGTGTGAATGTGAGTGTGAATGTTGTCTGTCTATCTGTGTTGGCCCTGCGATGAGGTGGCGACTTGTCCAGGGTGTACCCCGCCTTCCGCCCGATTGCAGCTGAGATAGGCTCCAGCGCCCCCCGCGACCCCGAAGGGAATAAGCGGTAGAAAATGGATGGATGGATCTTACGGTATATATCAAAAATAATATTGAGCAAAATTGAATTGAAATATTGTCGATGTGGCCCTCCAGCAGTGCTCGGGTTGCTCATGCGGCCCCCGGTAAAAATTAATTGCCCACCCCTGCTTTAAAGGCATACTGACCTGTTTTTTTTCCTTTTTAAACGGGGATAGCAGATCCATTCTATGTGTCATACTTGATCATTTCGCGATATCGCCATATTTTTGCTGAAAGGATTTAGTAGAGAACATCGACGATAAAGTTCGCAACTTTTGTTCGCCGATAAAAAAAAAGCCTTGCCTGTACCGGAAGTAGCGTGACGTCACAGGTTGAAAGGCTCCTCACATTTCCCCGTTGTTTACACCAGCAGCGAGAGAGATTCGGACCGAGAAAGCGACGATTACCCCATTAATTTGAGCCAGGATGAAAGATTTGTGGATGAGGAACGTGAGAGTGAAGGACGTATCTTTTTTCGCTCTGACCGTAACTTAGGTACAAGCTGGCTCATTGGATTCCACACTCTCTCCTTTTTCTATTGTGGATCACGGATTTGTATTTCAAACCACCTGGGATACTATATCCTCTTGAAAATGAGAGTCGAGAACGCGAAATGGACATTCACAGTGACTTTTATCTCCACGACAATACATCGGCGAAGCACTTTAGCTACGGAGCTAACGTGATAGCATCATGCTTAAATGCAGATAGAAACAAAAGAAATAAACCCCTGACTGGAAGGATAGATAGAAGATCAACAATACTATTAAACCATGGACGTGTAACTACACGGTTAATGCTTTCCAGCCTGGTGAAGCTTAACAATGCTGTTGCTAACGACGCCATTGAAGCTAACTTAGCAACGGGACCTCACAGAGCTATGATAAAAACATTAGCGCTCCACCTACGCCAGCCAGCCCTCATCTGCTCATCAACACCCGTGCTCACCTGCGTTCCGGCGATCGACGGAAGGACGAAGGACTTCACCCGATCATCCGTGCGGTCGGCGGTTAGCGTCGGCTAGCGCGTCTGCTATCCAAGTCAAAGTCCTCCTGGTTGTGTTGCTGCAGCCAGCCGCTAATACACCGATCCCACCTACAGCTTTCTTCTTTGCAGTCTCCATTGTTCATTAAACAAATTGCAAAAGATTCACCAACACAGATGTCCAGAATATTGTGGAATTTTGAGATGAAAACAGAGCTTTTTTGTATGGGATACAATGGCGTCCGAATAATTCCGTTTAACTATTGACGTCACGCGCATACGTCATCATACATAGACGTTTTCAACCGGAAGTTTAGCGGGAAATTTAAAATGTCACTTTATAAGTTAACCCGGCCGTATTGGCATGTGTTGCAATGTTAAGATTTCATCATTGATGTATAAACTATCAGACTGCGTGGTCGCTAGTAGTGGCTTTCAGTAGGCCTTTAAAAGTACGTATGTGTGTTCAGTTCTTGTTCGGAATCATGCTTTTTACCATTCATTCATTTATTTGTGGCACCACAAATAGGTTTGGTGGTAACTGATCGCCCTCGCTCGTAAACACAATATATATATATAATGAGATAGTTATATCTACCGTATTTTCCGGACCATAGGGCGCACTGGATTACAAGGCGCACAACCGATGAATGGTCTATTTTTCAGCTGCAATCATTCCCCGGCAATCAGCGCACCTGCCTGTGATGAGCGAGCTGCCTTCATAAGCCTGCTCAACCTGCCATACCGCGCCGGAATATGACCTTCTGTTCGTGATGCAATCCAGCTCTCTCTGTGTTTGCCCCTCCGTGTTTTCAGTGTGTTTTCTTGTGTCGTCCCCGCAGTACCCTCCGTCGCCTTGAACGTGAGCTGTGCGTCTCACTTTTCCCTGGATCTCCCTCTGGACTCTGACTGCCTCCCTCGATCCTTGACTTCCGCCGCTTTGGACTCGGACCTGTAGACTTCTCGCTCCCCTGGACTTCCTCGTCTCTCGTTCAACATTTACGGCAACACTCAACAACTAATCTACACACATAGTCTTACACCATACACACTCTTGGATTTTTTCACACTCCATTTCCTTAGTTAGTATATTTAGTATTTTTTAATTATTATATATATATATATATGGTCTATATATACACTACCGTTCAAAAGTTTGGGGTCACCCAAACAATTTTGTGGAATAGCCTTCATTTCTAAGAACAAGAATAGACTGTCGAGTTTCAGATGAAAGTTCTCTTTTTCTGGCCATTTTGAGCATTTAATTGACCCCACAAATGTGATGCTCCAGAAACTCAATCTGCTCAAATGGAGGTCAGTTTTGTAGCTTCTGTAACGAGCTAAACTGTTTTCAGATGTGTGAACATGATTGCACAAGGGTTTTCTAATCATCAATTAGCCTTCTGAGCCAATGAGCAAACACATTGTACCATTAGAACACTGGAGTGATAGTTGCTGGAAATGGGCCTCTATACACCTATGTAGATATTGCACCAAAAACCAGACATTTGCAGCTAGAATAGTCATTTACCACATTAGCAATGTATAGAGTGTATTTCTTTAAAGTTAAGACTAGTTTAAAGTTATCTTCATTGAAAAATAAGGACATTTTAATGTGACCCAAACTTTTGAACAGTAGTGTATAATAAATCTTAGAGATTCATCTCCCCCTAGTGTCTGTGTCGTCATCTCCCCTCTATAAACCACAACAAGAATCTCCTCATCCGTGGTTAACTAGTGCAACAACAACGCCGGAAATGCGTCCTGTGAAAAACCGTCCGACCGGAACTCTCTAATAACTAAAGTTCCTTGGGTGAATAATGTAAACTTACTACACCGGTATGTTTTAGCGCTTTCATGGCGAGTTTACTGACAAATATAAGTAAGAACTTTACACTACTTTATATTAGAAATGGCAACGGCGGAGGAATAATGTCACATAACAAGAAGATAGAGAAAAAGGAGAAGCTTATCGACTACGGTGTCGGTACGACTACAAAGGCGGACTCGCGCAAATTTTCAGGATTTATGCAGATCCCAAATACAGATCAGCAGGTACCAAAAGGTAAGAAAAGTTGCTTTTGCATAATATTGTGGGAAAAAAACGCCAAATAATATGTCTTACCTTATAGACACACCATAATAATACTCCTATGTTGAAGCACATCAAGTGGTGTGGCTTCATAGCTTACCAAAGTCATACTAAAACATGTTGATGGATTTTTAAACGGCGTGTGTAATGTTCTATATTTTCAATGGAACATATAACATTTCGGAGTTGTTTACTTGAGTCATACTGCAGTCTACACGTATCTCTTATGTGTGACTGCCATCATATTGCAGTCTACGCGTATCTCTTATGTGTGACTGCCATCTACTGGTCACAGTTATCATTTCACCACGAACCTAATAAAATAGCTTTGAGGTCGGTAAGCCCAACCAAAGTTATTACGTACATTAGGCGCACCGGGTTATAAGGCGCACTGTCGAGTTTTCAGAGAAAATGAAAGGATTGTAAGTGCGCCTTATAGTCCAAAAAATACGGTAGCTTGTTGTTACAACTCCGTCTAGTAGGTGGCAGTATGCATGATAACACCTCTTCTAGACACACCTCATGCGCACACTGCAGGGCAGGATGTCCAATTCCGATTTTGGTAACACTTTAGTATGGGGAATCTTTCAATGCTCCAGAATACCAAAACATTTTGGACAATTCCGTGCTCGCAACCTTGTGGGAACAGTTTGGAGCGGGTTCCTTCCTCTTCCAACATAACTGTGCACAATGCAAGGTCCATAAAGACATGGATAACAGAGTTTGGTGTAGATGAACTTGACTGGCCTGCACAGAGTCCTGACAGAACACCTTTAGGATGAATTAGAACGGAGACTGCGAGCAAGGCCTTCTCGACTAACCTCGCCAATGCGCTTGTGGAAGAATGGTGAAAAATTCCTATAAACACACTCCGCAACCTTGTGGACAGCCTTCCCAGAAGAGTTGAAGCTGCAATAGCTGCAAAAGGTGGACCCACATCATATTGAACCCTATTGGTTAGGAATGGGATGGCACTTCAAGTTGGTATGTGAGTCAAACAGTTAAACAATTAAACAGTTTGTACTTAAAAAAAAAAAAATCATAATGATGTTGAAGAGTGGACGTCATCATTCACACTTGAACGCCGCCATCGCGGAACTTCGAGCCGCCGCCGCCGCCAATATGATGACAAACAAACACTCGCACCCGCCTGCTGACTCGGCAGCATGATTAATTCCACAGTTGTGTCACTGGCATCTGTTTTAGTTGACATAAACAGCACTCACCATGCAGTCAACATATGAGCAGGCAGTTGGCGCTGAATAAAGATGATAAGGAAAATACAAACTCTACAAGTTGCACTAAAATATGATTGGCACGACGTGGCCGTACACTGAAAAAAAAAATTGTAGCTGCAGATCCAAATTCCAGCGTTGACTAGTGACCCAGAGGAAACAAATTCTACTTACAGGGGTCTAACGTTGACATAAATTGATGCTCTTTTGTACAAATAAATGCTACAATATTAATAATGCACACAATACAGCCACCTAATTAAAGTGTTAATTATTATATTAAACATGAACAATATTCAACATTATACCTAACAATAAGGTTACATATGCAACAATGCATACCTTGGTCATGGGATGTGTCTCATCAAATACCGCTTATATACAAAGATGAAGGCCTCTTGAAAATGAGAGTCGAGAACGCGAAATGGACATTCACAGTGACTGAACATGTAAATACACGATTAATAATATTCAGCTTGGCGAAGCTAAAAAAATAGAAGCTAACCTAGCAACGTAGCCAACGTGATAGCATAGCAGTCTGAAATGCAGATAGAAACTAAATTAAAAAAAACCCTGACTGGATGGATAGACAGAAGATCAAAAATACTATTAAACCATGAACATGTAAATACACGATTAATAATATTCAGCTTTTCGAAGCTAAAAAAATAGAAGCTAACCTAGCTACGTAGCCAACGTGATAGCATAGCAGTCTCAAATGCAGATAGAAACTAAATTTAAAAAAAACCCTGACTGGATGGATAGACAGAAGATCAAAAATACTATTAAACCATGAGCATGTAAATACACGATTAATAATATTCAGCTTTTCGAAGCTAAAAAAATAGAAGCTAACCTAGCAATGTAGCCAACGTGATAGCATCAGTCTCAAATGCAGATAGAAACTAAATTAAAAAAAACCCTGACTGGATGGATGGACAGAAGATCAAAAATACTATTAAACCATGAACATGTAAATACACGATTAACAATATTCAGCTTTTCGAAGCTAAAAAAATAGAAGCTAACCTAGCTACGTAGCCAACGTGATAGCATAGCAGTCTGAAATGCAGATAGAAACTAAATTTAAAAAAAACCCTGACTGGATGGATAGACAGAAGATCAAAAATACTATTAAACCATGAACATGTAAATACACAATTAATAATATTCAGCTTGGCGAAGCTAAAAAAAATAGAAGCTAACCTAGCTACATAGCCAACATGATAGCATAGCAGTCTCAAATGCAGATAGAAACTAAATTTAAAAAAACCCTGACTGGATGGATAGATAGAAGATCAAAAATACTATTGAACCATGAGCATGTAAATACACGATGAATAATATTCAGCTTTTCGAAGCTAAAAAAAATAGAAGCTAACCTAGCAATGTAGCCAACGTGATAGCATCAGTCTCAAATGCAGATAGAAACTAAATTTTAAAAAACCCTGACTGGATGGATGGACAGAAGATCAAAAATACTATTAAACCATGAACATGTAAATACATGATTAATAATATTCAGCTTTTCGAAGCTAAAAAAAATAGAAGCTAACCTAGCTATGTAGCCAACGTGATAGCATAGCAGTCTCAAATGCAGATAGAAACTAAATAAAAAAAAACCCTGACTGGATGGATAGACAGAAGATCAAAATTACTATTAAACCATGAACATGTAAATACACGATTAATAATATTCAGCTTTTCGAAGCTAAAAAAATAGAAGCTAACCTAGGTGCGTAGCCAACGTGATAGCATAGCAGTCTCAAATGCAGATAGAAACTAAATTGAAAAAAAACCCTGACTGGATGGATAGACAGAAGATCAAAAATACTATTAAACCATGAACATGTAAATACACGATTAATAATATTCAGCTTTTCGAAGCTAAAAAAACAGAAGCTAACTTAGATGCGGCGGCGGGCTTACTCACTGTAGTGCGTCTGCTATCCTGCTCAAAACACAACACAACCTCCTGGTGTTGGTGTTGCTGTAGTCCGCCGCTCCACCGATCCCACCTACAACTTTCTTCTTTGCAGTCTCCATTGTTCATTAAACAAATCGCAAAAGATTCACCAAAACAGATGTCCAGAATACAGTGCACTTTATAAGTTAACCCGGCCATATTGGCATGTGTTGCAATGTTAAGATTTCATCATTAATACATAAACTATCAGACTGCGTGGTCGCTAGTAGTGGCTTTCAGTAGGCCTTTAAAAAGATGACTCCTTACAAGATTAAATGTGAATAATTGAGACGCAAACGGCTATAAATAAGACCCACTGGTTTCCCCCCAATATGAAACGTACACAAACTTCCACATCACCAGTTTCCTTCAGCAGGAAAAAAATAATAATAATTCTGCGGTTTCACAGTCGCAGACCACTCCGACAGCCAATTCTGAAACGGACTAAAAAAAGGGGTTCTATATTTAAAACCCCTCAATTATATTTAATTGTAGAAAAAGCCGGCCAATGCTGGCCACACGGGCAGCGCCTATAAACTGAGCTCGCATTATGACCGGCCTCTTTTCACTGGGAGAGGGGAAACCTGAAGCGGAGTGAATAAAAAGGGAGGGTGCATGGGGAGGAACAAAAATGCAAGACTGGGGATTCAGCTGTGTAGAAGATGAATTAGGGAGAGAAGAAAAGATTGCATAGATTAGAAAGGGGCGAGGGGGGGGGGGGGATGGGACAGAAAGAAAAGGGAGAAAAACCAAAAAGGTTCCCCTTTATTCTGTTCCCTATGGGTTGTGGTGCAGGGTTATTTTTAGCAAATGCTACGCAGTGCTGTAAAGGCAATCATCTCTGCTGCGCCACAGTCATTGTGCACACTCTTTGTTGCACAACAATGCCAAAAGTATTTGGCCACCTGCCTTGACTCACATATGAACTTGAAGTGCCATCCCATTCCTAACCCATAGGGTTCAATTTGATGCGGGTCCACCTTTTGCAGCTATTACAGCTTCAACTCTTCTGGGAAGGCTGTCCACAAGGTTGCGGAGTGTGTCTATAGGAATTTTCCACCATCCTTCCAAAAGTGCATTGGTGAGGTCACACACTGATGTTGGTGGAGAAGGCCTGGCTCTCAGTCTCCGCTCTAATTCATCCAAAAGGTGTTCTATCGCACAAGAAATAATTTATTTTTATTTTTTATTTTTTATTAAATCAACATAAAAAACACAAGATACACTTACAATTAGAGCACCAACCCAAAAAACCTCCCTCCCCCATTTACACTCATTCGCACAAAAGGGTTGTTTCTTTCTGTTATTATTATTTCTGGTTCCTACATTAGGGATGATGTTCGAAACCGGTTCTCCCGGTTGTTCGATAAGAAAAGAACCGATTCCATGGACTCGAATCCCTTTTTGAGAGCCGGTTCCCGTTATCGAGGCCGCTATAGTAAAAAAAAAAGAGTTGGTTCTTTATTCGAATCCCTGGGAACGAACCCCGTCCCACAGGAAATGCCCTGTGGCACGTCCCAGGAAATAACGTAGCTCAGTCATTAGGCGGCAGATACAGAAGCAGCAACAACAATGGACCCGGAAAAAACGCCTCAAGGCATGGCTTCATTTTACAAAAAAATACGACGAGGAAACGGCTATCTGCAATTATTGCCAGGCTTCGCTCTCATGTAAGGGGGGGAAGTACAACAAGCATGATAATAATAAATAAATGATAAATGGGTTATACTTGTATAGCGCTTTTCTACCTTCTAGGTACTCAAAGCGCTTTGACAGTATTTCCACATTCACCCATTCACACACACATTCACACACTGATGGCGGGAGCTGCCGTGCAAGGCGCTAACCAGCAGCCATCAGGAGCAAGGGTGAAGTGTCTTGCCCAAGGACACAACGGATGTGACTAGGATGGTAGAAGGTGGGGATTGAACCCCAGTAACCAGCAACCCTCCGATTGCTGGCACGGCCACTCTACCAACTTCGCCACACCGCCCCCTGATGAAACATGTTCAGGCCGTACATAACCTGAAGGTTAGAGAAAGATGTCGTGGAGTCATTCCTGGAGGAGGCCACACTGATGGACCCCCAGAAGGATGTTCCAATAGCAGCAGAAGTGCACTTTTTGGAGAGCTGTATAATTTTCAGTTTCGTGCCCAGGGGACTGATTTTATTTAACACTATATTATTATTTATACACCTATAGTAATCACAGAGACAGGTTGTTTTTGTGTTACTGTATATATTTGTTTATCTGAAAAATCCCACTTAATATACTTTGGGTAACAACAGTCAACATTTATTTATTTTTTTTATTTTTTTCAGTGGGGTAACAACAGTCAATATTTATTTTATGTATGTATTTTTTTATAAAATAAAAGTGAGCTTTTGTTAAGCCAAATATTGTGTTTTTTTTTTCCATATACAACAACCTATCTGGATTTGATAAGAAAATCGATAAGGATTCGATAATGGGCTCGAACTCGATAATTTCTTATCAAACATCATCCCTATCCTACATTATATATATCAATATAGATCAATACAGTCTGCAGGGATACAGTCCGTAAGCACACATGATTGTATTTTTTTATGACAAAAAAAAAATTAAAAAAACATCCCCCCCGGTCCGTGGGACACATTTTCAAGCGTTGACCGGTCCGCAGCTACAAAAAGGTTGGGGACCACTGTTCTATCGGGTTCAAGTCAGGACTCTGTGCAGGCCAGTCAAGTTAATCCACACCAGACTCTGTCATCCATGTCTTTATGGACCTTGCTTTGTGCACTGAATTACCATGAATTGATTTACGTGGACCCCGACCTAAACAAGTTGAAAAACTTATTCGGGTGTTACCATTCAGTGGTCAATTGTACGGAATATGTACTGCACTGTGCAATCTACTAATAAAAGTATCACTCAATCACAAAAAACTGGTGCACAGTCATGTTGGAAGAGGAAGGGGCCCCGCTCCAAACTGTTCCCACAAGGTTGGGAGCATGGAATCGTCCAAAATGTTTTGGTATCCTGGAGCATTCAAAGTTGGCCAAGCCCAACTCCTGAAAAACAACCCCACACCATAATTCCTCCTCCATCAAATTTCACACTCGGCACAATGCGGTCCGAAATGCACCGTTCTCCTGGCAACCGCCAAACCCAGACTGGTCCATCAGGTTGCCAGATGGAAAAGCGTGATTCATCACTCCAGAGAAGGCCTATCCACTAGAGATGATGTTCGAAACGGGTTCTCCCGGTTGTTCGTTAAGAAAAGAACCGATTCCATGGACTCGAATCCCTTTTTGAGAACCGGTTCCCGTTATCGAGGCCACTATAGTAAAGAAAAAGAGTTGGTTCTTTATTCGAATCCCTGGGAACAAATCCCTTCCCACAGGAAATGCCCTGTGGGACGGCAATGTAATGCCCATTTGATTGTAGACTCTTACTGACACCTTGTGGCGATATGAAAATACTACGCGTCATTAGTTTGGGCACTTCCGGGTTGGCGAAGTTCATGAGACAATTGAGAAGTAGACAAGTTGTGTTAGCTCTTATAAGCCTTGGAAAAGATAAGTCTGTAAGTAAACTGTTTAACTTGTTTATGTAACTCAATATTAAGGTGGAAAGTGTTTAAGTTTGATACTAAGATGTTTATTGAAAAACGATTTTTGTGCAATGTTTCAATGGATGTTTTGAGGACTTAAAATGGCTGCCAGTCGTGTATTTCATCCATCGAAATAGTTTCAACACTCAGAAGTATTTGTTTGATGATAGTACTGTATATTTGTGTGAAGCTAATATTTACATATTGTGTATTAAATTTCACTATGTTAATTGAATCACATAGATTATACATTTTTCATTGTGTGTATTTCAGTTTAAAAAAATAAAAAATAACAGTCCAGTGCAAGACAAAAGTAAAGATAGGAAAAGACAAAGCAAGATCAACAACAATAAAGAGCCTAAATGGATTAATCTGCGTTGGAATTTTATTAGACGTCTTGGATTGTTTGTTAGCTGTCTGCCTGTGTGTGTAGTTAGTATGTTCCAATAGCAGCAGAAGTGCACTTTTTGGAGAGCTGTATTATTTTCAGTTTTGTGCCCAAGGGACTGATTTTGTTTAACACTATATAATTATTTATACACCTATAGTGATCACAGAGACAGGTTGTTTTTGTGTTACTGTATATATTTGTTTTTCTGAAAAATCCCACTTAATATACTTTGGGTAACAACAGTCAATATATATATTTGTTTTTTTTTTAGGGGGGTAACAGTCAATAATTATTTATCATTTCATTAGATTTTTTTCTCATAAAATAAAAGTGAGCTTTTGTTAAACCAAAGTTTTTTTCCATATACAACAACCTATCTGGATTCGATAAGAGAATCGATAAGGAATCGGTTCGATAAGAGGATTCGAAAATGGGCTCGAACTCGATAATTTCTTATCAAACATCATCCCTAGTATCCAACTGCTCTAGAGTCCAGTGGTGATGTGCTTTACACCACTGCATCCCACACTTTGCATTGGACTTGGTGATGTATGGCTTAGACGCAGCTGCACGGCCATGGAAACCCATTCCATGAATCACTCTGCGTACTGTACGTGGGCTAATTGGAAGGTCACATGAAGCTTGGAGCTCTGTAGCAACTGACTGTGCAGAAAGTCTTTGCACTATGCGCTATACCCCTCTCTGTCAGTTTACGTGGCCTACCACTGGGTGGCTGAGTTGCTGTTGTTCCCAAACTCTTCACTTTTCTTATAATAAAGTCGACATTGGAATATTTAGGAGCGAGGAAATTTCACGACTGGATTTGCTGCACAGGTGGCATCCTATGACAGTTCCGCGCTGGAAATCACTCATTCTTTCACAGATGTCTGTAGAAACAGTCTCCATGCCTAAGTGCTCGATTTTATACACCTGTGGCCTGACTCTGATCATTTGGATGGGTGGCCAAATACTTTTGGCAATATCGTTGTATATGTATACCTTTTTTATACCGGAAAAAAACAATTTCCTAGAAACTAGTGCACCCTGCCAATACAGATCAAAGAAAGTATGAGCCATTTTAAATGTGTTATTTATCCCCACACACAGACCAAACCCTGTCAACAAATAGTTGGAAGTCATGGCTGGATGCACACAAACAACTTTAAAAACAATCCTGTTTTCAATTGTAATGTAAGACCTCTCTTGGGGTGGTGTACGCTATCCACTACTGTACTCAGCAGTGCAAACCAGGTCAGGCTTTTGAAAAGGGTCACATGTTTCCCGAACACAGACAAAACACCTCTTCTCAGATGGCAATGATAAGTGAGTCACTGTCCCACATAGGGAAGGCCAAGAATGCATTTAAAGTAGTAGATAAAGAAGGAAATTAGTGCGTTTAAACCATACTTGCCAACCTTGAGACCTCCGATGTCGGGGGGTGGGGCGGGGGCGTGATTGGGGGCGTGGTTAAGAGGGGAATATATTTAAGCTAGAATTCACCAACTCTAGTATTTCATATATATATATATATATATATATATATACACTACCGTTCAAAAGTTTGCGGTCACCCAAACAATTTAGTGGAATAGCCTTCATTTCTAAGAACAAGAATAGACTGTCGAGTTTCAGATGAAAGTTCTCTTTTCCGGGCCATTTTGAGCGTTTAATTGACCCCACAAATGTGATGCTCCAGAAACTCAATCTGCTCAAAGGAAGGTCCGTTTTGTAGCTTCTGTAACGAGCTAAACTGTTTTCAGATGTGTGAACATGATTGCACAAGGGTTTTCTAATCATCGATTAGCCTTCTGAGCCAATGAGCAAACACATTGTACCATTAGAACACTGGAGTGATAGTTGCTGGAAATGGGCCTCTATACACCTATGTAGATATTGCACCAAAAACCAGACATTTGCAGCTAGAATAGTCATTTACCACATTAGCAATGTATAGAGTGTATTTCTTTAAAGTTAAGACTAGTTTAAAGTTATCTTCATTGAAAAGTACAGTGCTTGTCCTTCAAAAATAAGGACATTTCAATGTGACCCCAAACTTTTGAACAGTAGTGTATATATATATATATATATATATATATATATATATATATATATATATATATATATATATATATATATATATATATATATATATATATATATATATATATATATTTTATTATACATATAAATAAAAGAAATACTTGAATTTCAGTGTTCTGGAGGCTATCCAGTAGATGGCAGTATTGTCCTGTTTAAGAGTGTCACAACATTGCTGTTTACGGCAGACGAACTGCTTTACGGTAGACTAAACGTGACTGCTGTTGTTGTGTGTTGTTACCGCGCTGGGAGGACGTTAATGAAACTGCCTCACAATAAACCCACATAAGAAACCAAGAACTCGCCCTCGATCATTCTACAGTTATGACGTCATTGGGCAGGCAAGCTGTTTATATTGTGGGAAAGCGGACGTAAGAACAGGCTGTCCCCACTCAGGTCCGCATTGAGCTGGAGGGGGCGTGGCCTCCAGCTCCGGCTGAATACCGGGAGTTTGTCGGGAGAAAATTTCTGCCGGGAGGTTATCGGGAGAGGCGCTGAATACCGGGAGTCTCCCGGTAAAAACGGGAGGGTTGGCAAGTATGGTTTAAACCCCACATTTAAGACCGCAGTTTAGAGACTTTGGAGGAGCAGTGCTAAAAAGTGCACTGCTCCCTTCTTGCCTTGAATCACAGCCCAAAGGAGATGTCGCCAGTAGGGATGTACAAACTACCACTTCTCGTCAAAGATTAACTACTGAAAGTCTCAGGGAGTAACCAGTGGGTGACATGATGTGCTCAGATCAGAGACCAGTTGCAGTAAATGTAGGGGTGTAGCGATACGTGTATTTGTATTGAACCGTTTCGGTACGGGGGGTTCCGGTTCGGTTCGGAGGTGTACCGAACGAGTTTCCACACGGACATACTAAGTAGCGTCTTTCAAATATGGTTTCACTTTGAAATAAGATGCATTACTTATACTTAAGATTAGGATTACTCACCAGTGATGAGCTCTCGAACCTCCATGTCGTTGGTCTTCCTCAAGAGGCGGACGAGGGCAGGAATTCCGTCACAGTTTTTGATCGCCACCTTATTGTCATTGTCCTTGCCATACGAGATGTTGCGCAGGGCACCGCAGGCCTTGCGATGGACCTCAGACTTGGGGTGGTCCAGCAGCCCCACCAGGACCGGAATTCCTTTGAGGTGACGCACGTCCTTTTTGATTTTGTCATTTTCATAGCACAGGTGCTGCAAATAAGCCGCGGCATTGGATTTGACGGGGTCGATGGGGTGGGCCAACATGGCGATGACTTCCGTGAGGTCTGGGTCACGCCAGCGTGGATCCTTACGGATGCTGTCGATGGAGGGCGAGCGCCGACCGCCCATGCGGTCCAGACTGGCCATGCTACCCCGCTCCGGCTGGGCCAGTGGTGCAGAATATATGCCCTGGATGTAAGGGTGGCGTTCATCAATCAGCTCGGTGTCAATGGGTTCATCTGGGTAGCCTCTAAAAAAAAACAGAGAGAGAGAACAATGAAGTTGAGAAAGATGGGGGCCTGAACACCGGGCGAGGAACTTTTGTCTGACAGCAGAATTTAGTAGTTCGAGAGAAAGGCAACCGATGCCACTGAAAAAAAGTAGGGTGAATGAGAGGTGAAACAAAACAATGTCGGTGATAGGAAGACGCGTTGGGCATGAGAAACGTGCACACACACACACACGCACACACACACACACACAAACACACACACACACACACACACACACACACACACACACACACACACACACACACACACACACACACACACACATTCGTGTATGTGTTACCTTCTTGCGACTTGCGAAAAATGCCTACCTCTTTAGGACCACCCTTTCTAGATATATAAAGATTCGTATTTACAACATTAATAATATATACATACCATGCAAATATATAAAAAAGGAAATAATTTAGTAAATGTTTTTGTATTTTTAAATTTTTTGTTTGTAATTGGTTTTTAATGTGTTAATTGTGAATTATATTTATATAGCGCTTTTCTCTAGTGACTCAAAGCGCTTTACATAGTGAAACCCAATATCCAAGTTACATTTAAACCAGCGTGGGTGGCACTGGGAGCAGGTGGGTAAAGTGTCTTGCCCAAGGACACAACGGCAGTGACTAGGATGGCGGAAGCGGGAATCGAACCTGCAACCCTCAAGTTGCTGGCACAGCCACTCTACCAACCGAGCTATACCGTTAATCTTCATTATTTACTTCAAGTTATTACAGTATGTCTCTATATACATATTTATTTATTTTATTTTATAAATTTTGGCCAAAGGGGGCGCATTTAAATGTCTTACACACGTGTTATTACATATGTTGGCCAGAGGGGGAGCACTTCAAATTTTCACACACACTTGTTATTTCATATGTTGACCAGAGTTGGGAGCACTTTTAAAAGCGACAGAGTCATTTTGAAAAATCCCTCCTTTTTGGGACCACCCTAATTTTGATAAATTTCACCACCAGGGGTGCAAATTAAATCTACATTTTTTGTTTTTTTTGTAATGTGCTTAAGGCCGATGACGAACGAGTCAGGGACCACAGATGGCCCCTGTGCCGCACTTTGGGCAACCCAGCTGTAGAAGCTAACTGTTAATGGCCACTATAGTCTTAGTAGCGTAGTGTATTTGTTCATCCTACGGTCACATATGGGACGTGGGTTGTCTTACGTCAGCACCGGAAGTCGTAAAATCAGCTGTTCACCTGGCGGATTTTTTCGGGGCTGAATAGGGAAGTCCTTCTTTAGCTGCCGTCTTGTCGTCTTTATCACATATTGCTGCCTTTGCATCTGTCAATGTTTACTTTTGTATGCACATTAAATCAACAAAAAATCCAGACTTTGGAACAATGTTCACGGACTCTAGTATTTGGCTCTCTATCACAGGGGTAACCAACGCGGTGCCCGCGGGCACCAGGTAGCCCGTAAGGACCAGATGAGTAGCTCGCTGGCCTGTTCTAAAAATAGCTCAAATAGCAGCACTTACCAGTGAGCTGCCTCTATTTTTAAATTGTATTTATTTACTAGCAAGCTGGTCTCGCTTTGCTCTACATTTTTAATTCTAAGAGAGACAAAACTCAAATAGAATTTGAAAATCCAAGAAAATATTTTAAAGACTTGGTCTTCACTTGTTTAAATAAATCCATTATTTTTTTTACTTTGCTTCTTATAACTTTCAGAAAGACAATTTTAGAGAAAAAATACAACCTTAAAAATGATTTTAGGATTTTTAAACACATATACCTTTTTACCTTTTAAATTCCTTCCTCTTCTTTCCTAACAATTTAAATCAATGTTCAAGTTTTTTTTTTTATTATTCTAAAGAATAATAAATACATTTTAATTTAATTCTTCAATTTAGCTTCTGTTTTTTCGACGAAGAATATTTGTGATTAAAATTCAAAAAAATTATTCTGGCAAATCTAGAAAATCTGTAGAATCAAATTTAAATCTTATTTCAAAGTATTTTGAATTTCTTTTAAAATTTTTGTTCTGCAAAATCTAGAAGAAATAATGATTTGTTAGAAATATAGCTTGGTCCAATTTGTTACATATTGTAACAAAGTGCAGATTGGATTTTAACCTATTTAAAACATGTCATCAAAATTCTAAAATTAATCTTAATCAGGAAAAATTACTAATGATGTTCCATAAATTCTTTTTAAAAATTTTTCTAAAAGATTCGAATTAGCTAGTTTTTCTCTTCTTTTTTTCGGTTGAATTTTGAATTTTAAAGAGTCGAAATTGAAGATAAACTATGTTTCAAAATTTAATTGTCATTTTTTTTCGTGTTTTCTCCTCTTTTAAACCGTTCAATTAAGTGTAAATATCATTAATTATTAATAATAACATAGAGTTAAAGGTAAATTGAGCAAATTGGCTATTTCTGGCAATTTATTTAAGTGTGTATCAAACTGGTAGCCCTTCGCATTAATCAGTACCCAAGAAGTAGCTCTTGCTTTCAAAAAGGTTGGTGACCCCTGCTCTATCAGATGCAATGGTTTTCCGTATTGGGACCATGAGTTCGGTCCTAACTTGTTCAATTTCAAGGAATCTGTGCAACCGGACTCGGAGTCAACATTTCCTTCACAGAATAATGTTGTGTAGGAGTTAAAGAAAGAAGAGGGCAATGATTTTGAAGGAGTCAGACGCAGGAGTAGTGCTACATGATGCTACATACAATTATTCTTTGTCTCTCTTCAGTTATTTACAGTATTGGAGAGATTCCTTGCCTCAGGAGCACAAGAAAATATCTGCCATCCAAGAATCACGAACCCTATGATATCCCCAGAGTGAACTTTCCCCTCAGAGCACAGAATAACATGCAGTTAATAAGAAAAACAACAACTTTTTATGTCTACAGTACATCTCTCAGGCGTTCACTACGAGCTACATTAGCATTACTTTCCTTAGGGCCGGGAGTCTTCAGCCATATTTAGCCTGGCATAGTGTCAGTGATGAAAGTATGGCATTAAAAGCAATCACCAAGATCAATAATAAAACTAGACTTTTGGGCAGGATTTCTGCGTTTGTTAACAGGGATACACTTAAGACCCTTGCCGGTGCCCTCATACAGTGTCAGTATCCCCGAGCCACTAAAAACAAAACTGCAAACTTCCCAAAACAAGCTGGTAAGACTTCTGTTCAACCTCCCGTACAGGACTCACCTAACTCAAGCCCACTTTACCAAGTTGGGACGGCTTAGAGTTGAGGAAAGAGTACACCAAATCGCAATGTGCGTGGTATTCAAAATACTCAGAGAAACTATCCCCTAGTACCTGTTCAACTATTTCACCAGAGTAAGTGATGCTCACAGGTACTAAACCGGAGGGAGTTCCTCAGACCTGGTCCCCCCCAAATTCAAGACTCTCATGCATTCTACTATTTTGCCACCACACCGTGGAATGCACTACCAACAGACCTTAAAATTTAAACTTCCCTACTAAATTTTAAAACTGCCATAAAATCTTGGCTCAGCTCAACCTCTACCTGATCTGAACCAACATTGATCCCCAGCAACTCTTCGAAGCATCAAACAGGTTTATATGTGGTTATAGTGTATATATATGTGGTTTATATATATTTATATGTGGTTATAGTGTGTATATATTTATATGTGGTTATAGTGTATATATATTTATATGTGTTTATAGTGTATATATATTTATATGTGGTTATAGTGTACAGTGTTTCCCATAAACTGCCAACATACCTGTGGCGGTGGGGGCGTGGCTATGGGTGTGGTCACATGACATCATTGAGTAATTTGCATAATTTACTACAATGATATGATTTTCTCTAAAAAGGCTAAAAAAATGTATACTTACTAATTAATAATAACAGTTTTGTTTTAAACGTCCATCCATCCATTTTACAATATAATTACAACACTTTGTGTACATATTTATATACAGATTTGAACAATAAGTTATTCACTGAAATATATTTATTAATCGTGGTTCTTACAAAAAAATATATCTTATAAAATATAAAAGCTAAAATGTCTCTTAAAGCTCTGCCCCTTTAATTAGTGCATACTAAATAATTTAACTTTAGCCTACTACTACAACCATATTATTTACCAGCAACATAAAGTGAAACAGAGGCAGAGGTGTCCTGCCACAGTCAGTAACAAATAAACAGAAAACAGTAGTGGTCAAATACAAATAAGGCAACAAGAGAAGTATCCTACACTTCTCTTTTGTAAAGTAAATCTGAACATCCTACATCAACTATTTGATTTGCCTGAGAAGCTGGACAGGACAAAAAAAACACAAAAAAAAACGTTTTTATTTTTATTTTATTTTTTATTTTTTTGTGGCGGACGTAATTCTTTCGTGGCGGGCCGCCACAAACAAATGAATGTGTGGGAAACACTGGTGTGTATACAGTTTCTCATTCTGTTTTGCACACTCTTGGAGTCAACATGTGCATAGTCATCTACATAGTGTATATACCCCCCCAACCCATGTTTTGTATATATTGTTTTTCAACTCACCTGACATGTATACTGTGTATATTTACATCATTTATAATAATAATAATAATAATAGATTGTATTTGTAAAAATCAATTTCCATTCCGTAAACAACCTCAAAGTGCTACAGTGTATTAAAAAAATAAAATAAAATAAAAATGAAAAGATAATACAAATTAAAAAAAATAAAAATTGAACAGCCTAATAGCTAGAACTAGTATGCATATATCTAAAAAAAGGCTTTTTTAAAAAGAAGGGTTTTTAAGCCTTTTTTAAAAGCATCCACAGTCTGCGGTGCCCTCAGGTGGTCAGGGAGAGCGTTCCACAGACTCACATTGATTTATCCATTTTTTTAACACATTTTTTGACATACATGTTACAGGTTATATATTTATTCTATTATTGAATGTATCAAATGTGATGCATATTTAATGGCCCGCATTGGAAACAAGCCTGTTGGCTTTTTGTGCCATCCATTTGCCTTTTTAAAGCATTACATGGATTCAATTCTTTAAGATGTCAATAAACTTCTCAATCCATCAATCAGTAAGCCTTGTTCTCTGGGGGAATGAAAAGGGGTGTGCACATTATTCTCAAGAGGTAGTCACATTGATTCCCCAATTTCTAACATTGACACCTTATTTGTACAGTGCAGGAAATAATCTATTATTTACCTTGTAATATTTGGATGGAGGTGGGCAGGACATGGTATGCAGATTGTTGCAAAAACATTTGATAATAAAACACTTCCTTTCCCTTTTTGACCCATGTAGTAAAACGTGCGCTAAAGACTTTAATTAGGGTGGAACTTCGTTTAGAATCCTCCTTTCCACTTTGCAGCTTGAGACTTGTTTATCTTCGTTACTTTATCCATATGGTGCCTCCTCATCTTTGACGGTTAGCGGTTCGGTGGTGCAACAAAATGCTGGCCATTGGCCGTGGTTGACATGGGATTCTAGCGAGGGCTCTAATTTTAATGAGTTTTATGTTAATGACGTGTTTCCAAAGTCCTTTGCTGGCATGCTGGGTCGGGGGAGGAGAGCTCCAAGTGCTAACTTGCCACAGCTCTTCTGTATTCCTCTGATTATACGTCTCTTCGGGGAGCCTGCAGTAAAACATTGGCGTGTACGGTAAGACAATTGATACAATGCAAACTGGGGGAGGAACCGCAAAGAAACAATGTAATGAATTTCCAATTCAGCTTGGGAAAAAGACTGCGGTACTAGAGAATGAAGGAGGCACCATGTCAGCCAGAGTGCTTGAAGCATGCAACAGGAACTAAGAGAACAGAACGAGAATGGCAAACTTTAGGGTGTCCCTGTCAACATTAAAGGCCTACTGAAATGACATTTTCTTATTTAAACGGGGATAGCAGATCCATTCTAAGAGTCATACTTGATCATTTCGCGATATTGCCATATTTTTGCTGAAAGGATTTAGTAGAGAACATCGACGATAAAGTTCGCAACGCTGATAAAAAAAGCCTTGCCTATACCGGAAGTAGCGTGACGTCGCAGGTAGAAGGGCTCCTCACATTTCCCCATTGTTGAGATTCGGACCGAGAAAGCGACGATTACCCCATTAATTTGAGCCAGGATGAAAGATTCGTGGATGAGGAACGTGAGAGTGAAGGACTAGAGTGCAGTGCAGGACGTATCTTTCTTCGCTCTGACCGTAACTTAGGTACAAGCTGGCTCATTGGATTCCACACTTTCTCCTTTTTCTATTGTGGATCACGGATTGGTATTTTAAACCACCTCGGATACTATATCCTCTGGAAAATGAGAGTCGAGAACGCGAAATGGACATTCACAGTGACTTTTATCTCCACGACAATGCATCGGCGAAGCACTTTAGCTACGGAGCTAACGTGTTAGCATCGTGCTTAACTGCATATAGAAACAAAAGAAATAAAGCCCTGACTGGATGGATAGACAGAAGATCAACAATACTACCAAACTCTGGACCTGTAACCACACGGTTAATGCTGTAACGCCTGTCGAAGCCCAGCAATGCTGTTGCTAACGACGCCATTGCAGCTAACGTAGCTACGGGACCTCGACAGAGCTATGCTAAAAACATTAGCTCTCCACCTACGCCAGCCCTCATCTGCTCATCAACACCCGTGCTCACCTGCGTTCCAGCGATCGACGGCGCGACGAAGGACTTCACCCGATCATCGGTGCGGTCGGCGGCTAGCGTCGGATAGCGCGTCTGCTATCCAACTCAAAGTCCTCCTGGTCGTGTTGCTGCAGCCAGCCGCTAATACACCGATCCCACCTACAGATTTCTTCTTTGCAGTCTCCATTGTTCATTAAACAAATTGCAAAAGATTCACCTACACAGATGTCCAGAATACTGTGGAATTTTGCGATGAAAACAGAGCTTTTTGTATTGAGATACAATGTGTCCGAATACTTCCGCTTCAACCATTGACGTCACGCGCATACGTCATCATACATAGACGTTTTCAACCGGAAGTTTCCCGGGAAATTTAAAATTGCACTTTATAAGTTAACCCGGCCGTATTGGCATGTGTTGCAATGTTAAGATTTCATCATTGATATATAAACTATCAGACTGCGTGGTCGGTAGTAGTGGGTTTTTTAAGTGGAGCTTTGGATCAGCACCAAAGTGTGCAACGTCACAGGTATGACAGGTACCTTTACGTTTCGTCATTAAATGGGAACTGCACTGTTTTTGGAATTTTGCCTATTGTTCAGGGTCATTATGAAAGACATGACGACGGATGTTTGTTTGTTTTTTTAATGCATTCTATCTATCCATCCATCCATCCATTTTTTACCGCTTGTCCCGTTCGGGGTGGCGGAGGGGCTGCTGGAGCCTATCTCAGCTGCATTCGGGCGGTAGGCGGGGTACACCCTGGACAAGTCGCCACCTCATCACAGGGCCAACACAGATAGACATTCTAACTAATTAAATGTAAATAAAGGTCCACTTAAAGCAGAGCCAATGGGAGGTCCTCTATTCCGCCCTTAAAACCCAAAAAATAATCATTAAAAAATACTCCATTTACATTTCGTGACTTCAATATTCGAGTATTAGTGATGTTGTTATTATAAGCGCTAACGCAGACAAACTATTTATAGCGGTGTCGTGATCACGTGTACACATCACTGAGTGGTCTGCTGCTTTCTTGCTTCCTTGCTCCATGGAAGATGTTTGTAGATCATAAATCGTGCTTCCCACCTGGATAGAAGAAGGCTGAAGACGTATTCCGACATGTCGGTACACTTTAAAAGCCAAATTAAACCCGGAAATGGCAAGAAAAACCCGGAAAGACGCTTGGTCCCACCGCCTGTCTCTTCACGAGGATTATGGGTCATTCTTCATCTATCCATCCATCCATCCATTTTCTACCGCTTGTCCCTTTCGGGGTCGCGGGGGGTGCTGGAGCCTGGGGTACACCCTGGACAAGTCGCCACCTCATCGCAGGGCCAACACAGATAGACAGACAACATTCACACTCACATTCACACACTAGGGACCATTTAGTGTTGCCAATCAACCTATCCCCAGGTGCATGTCTTTGGAGGTGGGAGGGGCTTATCCCCAGGTGCATGTCTTTGGAGGTGGGAGGGGCTTATCCCCAGGTACATGTCTTTGGAGGTGGGAGGAAGCCGGAGTACCCGGAGGGAACCCGCGCAGTCACGGGGGAGAACATGCAAACTCCACACAGAAAGATCCCGAGCGCAGGATCGAACCCAGGACTACTCAGGACCTTCGTATTGTGAGGCACTCACACAAACATTCAGTCAGCAATTCGGTACGTTATGGACTCACCCTCATCAAGACACAACAAAATGCACACGACGCAGCCCCGATTCTGAAAGCAATCGACACGGCCGTCGAAAAAGAAAACGGCCGCCGCACGGAAAGGAAATCAACCCGCCTTAAGATGAAAGTAAAAGTCAGACGAAGCAACCAAGAGTCCGCTTAACTCCAACACCAAAGAAGACGACCCCAGCGTCGCCAGAACGCAGAAGGAGGAGGACAAAGTTCTACCGGACGAAGCCTACCAGACTGTAGGCTACTGAATGCCGTGTTACAGGCACTGCCATTTGTTGAATGTGTGTAAATAGTTCATGTTTCAATGTATATACTTGGAACTAATGGATATGTGCGGCCAATATATGTACATGTGGAGGGGGGCGTGGTCTACGGGCCTGCCGCGGAGCGCGGTGTGGAAGGACCGGCCTCGAAGCACAGCTGACAGGTGATTGGATTACCCAGCTGGGGCTGATCATCCAATCACCTGCCATGCTTAGTAGCAGAAGCCGGGCCGAGACATGGGTGTTGGAGTTGGAGCGGGAGAGAGAGAGACAAGCTGGAGAACAGAGCGAGACACACACTAGAGAGCAGAGCAGAGCAGTCCTAAAAATAGTCCAAAAAAATACATGTGTTATATAGCCAGGAAATTACGGTACATAAGTCTGAAAGCTGGAACTTTAGGATAGGGCTCATTTAAAATTGTGTACCATGGATTACTCTACTCAGACACAAACAGCAGTGACAACAAAACCTACAAGTAAAAAAAAACAACATGTTGGAGAATGCAGACGTCTGCAGGAAACCAGGAACCGCAGATAAGGAAGGGACAGTAGAGGCTTAAATCCCAATGATTGCAAAGCAACAACCACATCTCTGTGGATTGGCAAAAATACGCAGTAGCCTGACAGACTGTATGAAAAACACTTTCTAATATGTGTCGCCTCTAAGTGTTTCCTGAGGAAACGCGCTCCCACGCTCAGAGGTCATCATCTAACTTTTGATTGCAAACAGATTTGGGAGGAAGAGAAAAAACTAAACAACACATTCAAGATACCGTATTTTCCAGACTATAGGGCACAGTTAATAATAATAATGATTCTGGTTTTGCTTACCGACCTCGAAGCAATTTTATTTGGTACATGGTGTAATGATAAATGGGTTATACTTGTATAGCGCTTTTCTACCTTCAAAGGGTTAGGGTTAAGGGTCAGGGTTGGGGTTAGGGTTAGGGTTAGGGGTTAGGGTTAAAGGGTTAGGGTTAGGGCTTTGACACTATTTTCACATTCACCCACTGATGGCGGGAGCTGCCATGCAAGGCCCTAACCACGACCCATCAGGAGCAAGGGTGCAGTGCCTTGCTCAAGGACACACGGATCGTGACGAGGTTGGTAGAAGGTGGGGATTGAACCAGTAACCCTCAGGTTGCTGGCACGGCCACTTTCCCAACTGCGCCACGTCGTCCCCAATATATAATGATAAGTGTGACCAGTAGATGGCAGCAGTCAAACATAAGAGATATGTGTAGACAGTACTATGATGGCAATAAGACTCAAGCAAACAACACCAAAAGTGTATATGTTCCATTGAAAATATAAAACTTTACACACGGCGCTCAAAAATCTTTAAAACATTTTTAATACGACTTTGGTAAGCTATGAAGCCACACCGCTTGATGGATTGTCGGCGCATTAAACATATGAGTATTATTATGGTGTGTGTATAAGGTAAGACATATAATCTGGTTGGGTTTTTTTCGCAATATTATGCAAACTTTTCTTACCTTCTGGTACATGCTGATCTGTATTTGGGATCTGCATAATGTCACGACGGGGTTTTCGCAGCTTACTGCGGGGTTCATTCTCCCGAAATGTAGACGGACCACTCCGGACAAATCGTGCAGGTAGGAACATGATTTATTCCTCAAAGTATCAAAGTAGTACAAAAAAAAAAGGAAAACGAGTCGCACTCGAAGCTAATGCTACTATTTAGCATGGACTATGGACAAGGAATACTCGCTGACTGTGGCATGAAACAAACAAAGCTTACGTAACAAGGTCGCATGGAGCAAACAACGACGCCAGGACGACTGACCGGCAAAGGCAGGCTTAAATAATGCCTCCGATTAGTGCTCGGGAAGCAGGTGAGCGGGCGAACACTAATCAGAGACAGGTGGAAATAATAAGTAACCATGGTAACTAAAACAAACAAGGGTGCACAGAAACAGGAACTATGGAGTCCAAAACTAACAGAACATGACAAAACATGATCCGGACCACGGATCATGACACATAAGTCCTAAAAAATTGCGCGTGTCCGCCTTTGTAGTCCGTGCTGACACTGTAGTCGATAAGCTGCCTCTTTTTCTCTATCTTCTTGTTATGTGACATTCATTCTCCGCTGTTGCCATTTCTAATATAAAGTAGTGTAAAGTTCTTACTCTGTCAGTGAACTCGCCATGAAAGCAATAAAACATACCGGTGTAGTGAGCTTACATTATTCACCCAAGGAACTTTAGTTGTTAGAGAGTTCCGGTCGGACGGTTTTTCACGGGACACATTTCCGGCCTTGTTGTTGTTTCCGGATGAAGGGATGCTGCTCAGTTATTGATTGATGTAAAGTCTGTGTGGGGAGGCGTGGCCGGCAGACAGACAGCAAGGCAGGGCACGCCGGGGCAGACTCCAAGATGGCGGCGAGGAGGCGTTGCCGGCGGGCCAGCGGCGAGGCGGGGCGCGCCGGGATCGACGCCGTAACAAGTATCAGGTGCATGGATCGCCCACCTGGGCACAATTCTATAATCTCCTCCAAGTGTGTAAAAGGGCGGCAGCCGAGAACGACGGGGCAGCAGAGGGAGTCGGAGAGCTAGCAGCACATGAGAAAGAGAGCAAGAGGCAGACGAAGACGCGGCCGGCTGAAAAGTGGACCGAAGAGCGAGCAGTGGAAAAGGAAGGAGTATTATTTGAAAAAAATACCGTATTTCCTTGAATTAGCGCCGGGGCGGTAATTAATTTAAAACCTCTTCTCACTCTGGCGCTTACCAAAGGCATGCGGTAAATTTAGGCCTGCGCTTATAAATTTGAGTGTGATGTAAGGATACCATCATGAAAAGCACATTTAATAAAAAAAACTTTATTATGGTCTTACCTTTACTTATAAATGAAGTCCATGCGCCGCTCCTTCTGAACAAAAGCATCGATAACTTGTTTATAGAAGTCTTCCTTATCTTTCTTCAGTTTTAAAAGTCTCTCTGTCTCGATGGAGATCTTTACTTTAATTATTACCTCCTGCTTCGATTGAAAGTCCAGTTTAGAAAACTGTTGTTGTCACTTCTTCTGCAGCCGAGTAGTCGCAAGAATGATCCCTGGGATCACTAGCGCCCTCTACCACCATGAGGCTGGAGTCATTTAATGACTCATATTTGACACACGCAGCTATATTAATAAAACATTGTTACTGTACTTTTTAGCATATTCAATAGCTTGGACCTTAAATCCTACTGAATAGCTCTTTATCTTCTTCCCTTTATGCGATTTTAAATTATTGAAATTAGCCTCCTCCATTTTGGAAAATGATGCCTTGAAAGGTGAAGTGTCACTCGTGACGTGACGAGTTTGACCCGGCGGTAAAACGAGGCATGCGGATAATATATACCCGGCGGCAATTCAAGGAAATACGGTAAACAAAGTCAAAACTGCTCGACGTCATGTCAGTCCTTGGTGGTCCATGGAACCCCGACAGTGGAAGACTTGTCAGTCTGAATGTCATTAAAGCAGTTAGCTCCATCTTTTAAAACTTCTTCCACCCCCGTCCTTGCATGCTACACCGCTACAACAAAGATGACGGGGAGAAGACGCTGTCGAAGGTGAGCCACGTAAATAAGACCGCCCACAAAACGGCGCATCCGGAAGCGACTGTCATAAAGCGGCTTGAAGATGATGTGTAAAACATCATCTATGCAAAATTTTGACCAAAGAACCACCATTACATGTTATGTAGACCACAAGGAAGTCTTTTACATTTAGAAAAAAAAATAATAATAATATGACTCCTTTAATGCGCCCTATAATCGGTGCGCCTTATATATGAAAAAAGCTGGAAAATAGACCATTCATCAGCAGTGCGCCTTATAATCCGGTGCGCCCTATGGTCCGGAAAATATGATAATCACCAAAGAAATGCAAGACACAAATCTGGTGTTTCTAACATGTTTCTCGCATATTTTCCACACAGATGAGACGACTTATTATGCAGCTTCCAGCTTGCTAAGATCTGGGCTGACGTGACAGAGTTTTGGAAGAGGAAGGAGCTGAAAAGCGACCCGACCTGAGATTGAGTATTATTTGAAAAAATAAACAAAGTCAAAACTGCTCGACGTCATGTCAGTCCTTGGTGGTCCATGGAACCCCGACAGTGGAAGACTTGTCAGTCTGAATGTCATTAAAACAGTTAGCTCCATCTTTTGACACTTCTTCCACCCCCGTCCTTGCACGCTACACCGCTACAACAAAGACGACGGGGAGAAGACGCTGTCGAAAGTGAGCCACGTGAATAAGACCGCCCACAAAACGGCGCATCCGGAAGCGACTGTCAGAAAGCGGCTTAAAGATGATCTGTAAAAATTTTGACCAAAGAACCACCATTACATGTTATGTAGCCCACAAGGAAGTATTTTACATTGAGGAAAAAAAATAATACTAACATGACTCCTTTAAAGGCCTACTGAAAGCCACTACTAGCGACCACGCAGTCTGATAGTTTATATATCAATGATGAAATCTTAACATTGCAACACATGCCAATACGGCCGGGTTAACTTATAAAGTGCAATTTTAAATTTCCCGCTAAACTTCCGGTTGAAAACGTCTATGTATGATGACGTATGAGCGTGACGTCAATGGTTGAAACGGAAGTATTCGGACACATTGAATCCAATACAAAAAGCTCTGTTTTCATCGCAAAATTCCACAGTATTCTGGACATCTGTGTTGGTGAATCTTTTGCAATTTGTTTAATGAACAATGGAGACTGCAAAGAAGAAAGTTGTAGGTGGGATCGGTGTATTAGCGGCTGGCTGTAGCAACACAACCAGGAGGACTTTGACTTGGATAGCAGACGCGCTATCCGACGCTAGCCGCCGACCGCACGGATGATGTCCTTCGTCCGTCCGTCGATCGCTGGAATGCAGGTGAGCAGGGGTGTTGATGAGCAGATGAGGGCTGGCGTAGGTGGATAACTAATGTTTTTAGCATAGCTCTGTGAGGTCCCGTTGCTAAGTTAGCTTCAATGGCGTCGTTAGCAACAGCATTGTTAAGCTTCGCCAGGCTGGAAAGCATTAACCGTGTAGTTACATGTCCATGGTTTAATAGTATTGTTGATTTTCTGTCTATCCTTCCAGTCAGGGGTTTATTTCTTTTGTTTCTATCTGCAGTTAAGCCCGATGCTATCACGTTAGCTCCGTAGCTAAAGTGCTTCGCCGATGTATTGTCGTGGAGATAAAAGTCACTGTGAATGTCCATTTCGCGTTCTCGGCTCTCATTTTCAAGAGGATATAGTATCCGAGGTGGTTTAAAATAGAAATCCGTGATCCACAATAGAAAAAGGAGAAAGTGTGGAATCCAATGAGCCAGCTTGTACCTAAGTTACGGTCAGAGCGAAAAAAGATGCGTCCTGCACTACACTCTAGTCCTTCACTCTCATGTTCCTCATCCACGAATCTTTCATCCTGGCTCAAATTAATGGGGTAATCGTCGCTTTCTTGGTCCGAATCGCTCTCGGTGCTGGTGTAAACAATGGGGAAATGTGAGGAGCCTTTCAACCTGCGACGTCACGCTACTTCCGGTACAGGCAAGGCTTTTTTTTTTATCAGCCACCAAAAGTTGCGAACTTTATCGTCGATGTTCTCTACTAAATCCTTTCAGCAAAAATATGGCAATATCGCGAAATGATCAAGTATGACACATAGAATGGATCTGCTATCCCCGTTTAAATAAAAACATTTCATTTCAGTAGGCCTTTAATGTGCCTTATATATGAAAAAAACTGGAAAATAGACCATTCATCGGCATTGGCCTTATAATCCGGTGCGCCCTATGGTCCGGAAAATACGGTAATCACCAAAGAAATGCAAGACACAAATCTGGTGTTTCTAACATGTTTCTGGCATATTTTCCACACAGATGAGGTGACTTATTATGCAGCTTCCAGCTCGCTAAGATCTGGGCTGACGTGACAAGAGTTTTGGTAATGCAGACGTCACACGGGTGAGTGATGAGAATGTCAAGATTTGCATTTAAATTGGCGACCATTGTGCGTACACGGAGAGATGTATTCACCGGGACCTGAAAGGGCTCTCGGCCGTCAGACCCGACGCTCCGAGTATGATTACAGGCGGCCATTCTCCTCTTGTTGATCAAGCTGCTGAATTGTCAAGTTATCTGTGTGTAAGTGTGTGCTCGTCTACGGACGCTAGGACGATATTGTTATTTTCAAGAGGCAATGAACAAATGATAAATAGATGCGGTCGATACTATGATGTGGCCAAATCTACATTTATTCATCTTCACTATCCCTCGACAAATGACTTCCTCTGCCCATTGTCTCCATAACCCGGGGTTGGTCCATTTTTGGGAGATGAACTCAAAAAGGATGAAAAAAATGGGGTGAAAAATAATTTTTTGTTGTGATATGGTTTGTGTAGGACAGGGGTCGGCAACCTTTACCACTCAAAGAGCCATTTTGGCAAGTTTCACAAATTAAAGAAAATAATGGGAGCCACAAAAAAAAAATTTTATTTTAAAATGAAAAACACCGCATACAAAGCTTAAATTGCTTTTTGCTATGTTAACCAGGGGTCTCTGACACACGCACCGGCACGCACTATAACATGGAAATTTGATGTCAGTGCGGCCCGCAAGTTTTGAATGAATGGCGCTTGACAGCGTCATACTTGCCAACTCTCTCACTATTTCCGGGAGACTCCAGAACATCAGAGCGTGATGGCACTGCTTTTTGCGCCCTCTACAGTCTGCCCTAACAGTGTACCTGCTCGACCACATGTAGAATGCAGCTTCAGCTTGCTCATGTAAGTGACAACAAGGCGTACTAGGTCAGCAGCCACACAGCTTACACTGACGGTAGCCGTACAAAAACAACTTTAACGCTGTTACGTTACAAATATGCGCCACACTTTGAACCCACACCAAAAAAGAATGACAAACACATTTCTGGAGAACATCTGCACTGTAACACAACATAAACACAACACAACAAATACCCAGAATCCCATGCAGCACTAACTCTTCCGCTCAACCGACGCACAGAGGGGGGGGGGGGGGGGGGGTTGATGTGTGGGGGGGTTTGGTGGTAGCGGGGGTGTATAATCTAGACTGGAAGAGTTAGGGCTGCATGGGATTCTGGGTATTGGTTGTGTTGTGTTATGTTGTGTTACGGTGGGATGTTCTCCAGAAATTTGTTTTTCATTCTTTTTTGGTGTGGGTTCACAGTGTGGCGCATATTTGTAACGTAACAGTGTTGAAGTTGTTTTATACGCTACGGCTACCGTCAGTGTAAGCTGTGTGGCTGATGACTAAGTATGCTTTGCTGTCTCCTACGTGCGCAAGTAAAAGCTACATACAACATGTGGCCGGGCTGGCACGCTGTTTGTAAATGCCATAGAGGACAATTACTGCAGTTCAATTAGGGCACGCCCTTAATTTAGTAATTAGAGTGAAAATAGGATTATATTTTCCCTAGGAGTTATCTAGGAGAGGCACTGAGATCCATAAATCTCCTGGGATAATCGGGGGGGTCGGCAAGTATGCAGCTGAGCCGCATCAGAGTGGTCAAAGAGCCGCATGCGGCTCCGGAGCCGCGGGTTGCCGACCCCTGGTGTAGGAGGACGAACACGACACAAACCTTCCTAATTGTTAGAAAGCCCACTGTTTAATATGTTTATATATAGTTTTGCCCTACTAATTTCAGCGGCCCTTGAACTCACCGTTGTGTGGACTGTGGCTCGACAGTTTGTTTACGTGTACAACTTTCTCCGACGCTGCCACAGAAAGACGTGTTTTACGGCACTCCGTCTTTGGGTCATTTTGTCCACCAAACGTTTTATGCTGTGCGTGAATGCACAAAGGTGCGCTTTGTTGATGTCATTGACTTGTTGGAGCGCTAATCGGGCATATTTGGTCAGTGCGTGAGTGCAAACTAATCGATGCTAGCATGCTATTTATGCTAGCTGTATGTACATGTTGCACCGTTATTGGCTTTATTTTAACAAAAAATATGAGGGTACATTAAACATATGTTTATTATTGCAAGTTTGTCCTTAAATAAAATAGTGAACATACAAGACAACTTGTCTTTTAGTAGTAAGTAAGCAAAAAAAGGCTCCTAATTTAGCTGCTGACGTATGCAGTAACATATTGTGTCATTTATCTACCTATTATTTTGTCAACATTATGAAGGACAAGAGGTAGCAAAATTAATTATTAATCTACTTGTTTATTTACTGTTAATATCTGCTTACTTTCTCTTTTAACATGTTCTATCTACACTTCTGTTAAAATGTAATAATCACTTAATCTTCTGTTGTTTGGATGCTTTACATTAGTTTTGGATGATACCACAAATTCGGGTATCGATCCGATACCAAGTAGTTACAGGATCATACATTGGTCATATTCAAAGTCCTCATGTGTCCAGGGACGTATTTACTGAGTTTATAAACATAATATGAACTTTAAAAAAACAAAAGAAAATGTTGTGATGCCAAAAAATATCGACGGAATCATAGTAGTATCGACTAGATATGCTATTGTACTTGGTATCATTACAGTGGATGTTAGGTGTAGATCCACCAATGGTGTTTGTTTACATTTTGACGCCGGTGAGCTATGGTGTGTAGGGATGATGTTCGAAACCGGTTCTCCCGGTTGTTCGATAAGAAAAGAACCGATTCCATGGACTCGAATCCCTTTTTGAGAACCGGTTCCCGTTATCGAGGCCGCTATAGTAAAGAAAAAGAGTTGGTTCTTTATTCGAATCCCTGGGAACGAATCCCGTCCCACAGGAAATGCCCTGTGGCACGTCCCAGGAAATAACGTAGCTCAGTCATTAGGCGGCAGATACAGAAGCAGCAACAACAATGGACCGAAAAAAAACGCCTCAAGGCATGGCTTCATTTTACAAACAAATACGACGAGGAAACGGCTATCTGCAATTATTGCCAGGCTTCGCTCTCATGTAAGGGGGGAAGTACAACAAGCATGATGAAACATGTTCAGGCCGTACATAACCTGAAGGTTAGAGAAAGGTGTCGTGGAGTCATTCCTGGAGGAGGCCACACTGATGGATCCCAGAAGGATGTTCCAATAGCAGCAGAAGTGCACTTTTTGGAGAGCTGTATAATTTTCAGTTTCGTGCCCAAGGGACTGACTTTATTTAACACTATATTATTATTTATACACCTATAGTGATCACAGAGACAGGTTGTTTTTGTGTTACTGTATATATTTGTTTTTCTGAAAAATCCCACTTAATATACTTTGGGTAACAACAGTCAATATTTATTTTTTTTTATTTTTTTTCCAGGGGGGTAACAACAGTCAATATTTATTTATTTATTTATTTATTATTATTTTTTTTATAAAATAAAAGTGAGCTTTTGTTAAACCAAATATTGTGTGTTTTTTTCCATGTACAACAACCTATCTGGATTCGATAAGAGAATCGATAAGGAATCGGTTCGATAAGAGGATTCGATAATGGGCTCGAACTCGATAATTTCTTATCAAACATCATCCCTAATGGTGTGTAGTGAAGCAGGGATGATACTTGTAAGAAGCGTACTTTTATTTGTCGCCATGGAGACGAGGATTAGTGATTTAGAAGTAGCTAAAACCCTGCCGACGTCGGATGGACGTTAGCCGCTAGCTAGCTAGCCATGTCTTAAAGCACCTTTGAGGGTGTTTCAGTGTTGTAACTTCACCTTCGTGGTTAGTTTTTAAGCCAAAATGCGTCCTTTCCCCCTTTTCTGTCTACACACTGTGTCTGCTTGTAAGTACTCTGTGTGTGTGTGCGCTGCCGAACATGCTCCTCTGCTCGTAAAACCAGCAATAACACGACGACGCAATGTGGGGTTGCGTGACAGGTACTTTTCAGAGGCGGTATAGTACCGAATATGATTCATTAGTAAGGCGGTACTATACTAATACCAGTATACCATACAAACGTAGTCTGGAGTGTTTATGTCTCGCTACTTTCATATTTTTTTGGTATTTTTTTTTTTTTAAAGGACATTATTCATAGCCGTCACTGTCGGATTAAATTTTTTGGAAAGAGACAAACATATTCCATTATTTAGGGGATTCTTCAGGATACACTCAGGCACGATAAACAGGAAGCTGAGTGTTAAACAGGGTATGCAACTCTCTGAGGAAGTCTTTCGGCAGGATGCAGGAAAAGAAGCGGGTGGAGGAGGAGAGGAACGAGGGGATGGTGAAATCCACTTCAATGGGCCACCTTCCACGGTCTACTGACACCAGCAGATTAGAACGAGGCGAACCATCCCTCAATTAAGGAGTGTGTGTGTGTGTGTGTGTGTTTGCTGTCCTTTAAAATGGCCAACTCGCATAACTTACTACTACGCGTGTGTATGGTCAAATCTACCTAGCAACAGCGGTCGGTCCTCACAAGTACAAAAGTGATTTTTTTTCTAATGTAAAATTCTGGGGCCGTACTTATCAAGCTTCTTAGAGTGCCATTTTACACTTAAGTCCTGAGAATTTGCGACATTTAGTCCTACTCTCAAACTTAAGAATAAAAGCTTTTTATCAACGTTCTTAAGTCTAAGAATCACTCCTACTCTCCGCGATATTTAAGAGACCTCCAGAGGTGTCTTAAGTGGCTAGGAGTTGCCAGCAGGGGATGGCACTGAGGCGAGAGAGACGTGCGCGAACGTTCAGGGAACGGAACAATGTTGTTGTTTTTTTTGATGACGAGCAGCTGATCAAACGGTATCGTTTAGACAGAGCGGATATTATTTTTGTCACAGATTTAATACTTTTCGATTCCTTGTTGATTTCTGCATGTGTCTGCAGTGGGCTAGTATATATAGAGCCACCCACACCAGTTTCAAATTAGTTGCCTAATTAATGAATTGGAAAGAAAATGTTATGACAGTAGCGTATGTGTGTGGCCGTGAGGTGAGTGACGTCAGTGAGTGTGTGGGCGATAGAAGAGAGGGAGCGGTAGCGTGAGTGCCGGCGGGGACTAGTTTGTTTTGTATTATTTTGTAGTTTATTGTCAAAATATACACTCCCATTGTCCACTTAAATATTTCCAAGATATTTCTTTATTCTTAGACAACAGATTCCCTTCCGTGATTGGTCATTTCTATGGACACAGAAATGACGTCACCTAAAATTGCGTTTACGGCACATAGTAATGTCGTAATTCAGCTCTGAGTGTGACACTTAAGATTCAGTCCTACACTTCGCTGAAAGTGTGAGTAAGACGCTTGATAACTAACTTTTAAGTGCAGCTTTCAGCGAAGAATTTATTTACTCTTAAGTCAACTCTTAGCAGACTTCTTAGGAGTAATTCTGAGAAGCTTGATAAGTACGGCCCCTGATATCTTGGACACACTCAAAGTTGGTTTGTCCGTGAGCCTTTACCGACTTGCCATCCGAAACGTTTTACCTGTTTAAAAAACTGAATCCGTTGACAACTGAGGTACAGGACATGTTCGGCAGCTTGCTCAAACTTGTCTATTGGACATGCTCACATGGATCAATTCCACCAATTGTACTTATTTTGTAAGGTGGCGATCCTTTGGAACAGGGTCCAGTTTGTTTCGGTACAGTCAGTACAGGCTTTAGCTAAGCTGAGCTAAGCAAGCTGCCGGTTATGAACAACGTACAGTATTTGGGGAAAAAAGCAATATATTTGATCAATGACTAAGAAGACTTTAAATATGTCTCATATTAATGAACAGAGTATTTTACACTTGAAATATATTTAGTTTGAAACACATTTCTCCAAGAGACACTACACAGTGTCAAGACCTGTTGACTTACCTCTAGAAGGACGACAGTCTTCTCTTTCTAATGTAAAATTCTGATATCTTGGACACACTCAAAGTTGGTTTGTCCGTGAGCCTTTACCGACTTGCCATCCGAAACGTTTTACCTGTTTAAAAAACTGAATCCGTTGACAACTGAGGTACAGGACATGTTCGGCAGCTTGCTCAAACTTGTCTATTGGACATGCTCACATGGATCAAATCCACCAATTGTACTTATTTTGCAAGGTGGCGATCCTTTGGAACAGGGTCCAGTTTGTTTCTGTACAGTCCCTTGATTGTTTTTCTTTTGTACAATCCATTTTTAATCCACTTTGTTGCTCTCTCTCAGGCCTACCCCTGGTGGACTACATCCATGTACACAAAAACGTTGTCCAGAAACATTGGCTACCCAGCCACCACAATGCATTGCCAAATCCTAGGCCCTTCTGAGCCCTGTTAGAAGCAAAACTTTGTATGAATTGCCTTTCGGCCTGAATGGAAAGATTGGCATTCATGGCTGTCAACCACAGCTGCTCCGCACAGACCCAGACGCCCATGGCACAGTCTCAACCACAGGAGAGATCTTAGCAGACGAATGGATTTAAAAATGAGTGCCGTGGCTGGTGAGAGAGAGGGTACTCCCCTCTTGACTTATTCTCTGTGCATATGCATGCAGGCATTGGGCCTTATCTTGCATGGTTGCACCAGGCATAGGGCGGGTGATATCGATTGCGGCTTGTTGGGCACATGAGCGCCCTCAAAGCGACCAGCTACAAAACACAAAACCAGTGAAGTTGGCAAGTTGTGCAAATCGTAAATAAAAACAAAATACAATGATTCGCAAATCCTTTTCAACCTATATTCAATTGAATAGACTGCAAAGACAAGATGCTTAACGTTCGAACTGGAAAACGTTGTTATTTTTTGCAAATATTAGCTCATTTGGAAAGATTGAGACGGTTGAGGAATGCTCACCAAACACTTATTTGGAACATCCCACAGGTGAACAGGCTAATTGGGAACAGGTGGGTGCCGTGATTGGGTATAAAAGCAGCTTCCATGAAATGCTCAGTCTTTCACAAACAAGGATGGAGCGAAGGTCACCACTTTGTCAACAACTGCGGTGAGCAAATTGTCCAACAGTTTAAGAACAACATTTCTCAACCAGCTATTGCAAGGAATTTAGGGATTTCACCATCTACGGTCCGTAATACATCAAAAGGTTCAGAGAATCTGGAGAAATCACTGCACATAAGCGATGATATTACGGACCTTCGATCTTTCAGGCGGTACTGCATCAAAAAGCGACATCAGTGTGTAGAGGATATCACCACACGGGCTCAGGAACACTTCAGAAAACAACTGTCAGTAACTACAGTTTGTCGCTACATCTGTAAGTGCAAGATAAAACTCTCCTATGCAAGGCGAAAACCGTTTATCAACAACACCCAGAAACGCTGTCGGCTTCGCTGGGCCCGAGCTCATCTAAGATGGACTGATGCAAAGTGGAAAAGTGTTCTGTGGTCTGAGGAGTCCAAATTTCAATTTTTGGAAACTGTGGACGTCGTGTCCTCCGGACCAAAGAGGAAAAGAACCATCCGGATTGTTCTAGGCGCAAAGTTCAAAAGCCAGCATCTGTGATGGTATGGGGGAGTATTAGTGCAGTGGTCCCCAACCTTTTTGTAGCTGGGGACCGGTCAACGCTTGAAAATTTGTCCCACGGACCGGGGAGGGGGGGATTTTTTTTTTTTTTTTCTTTTTTTCCATAAAGAAATACAATCATGTGTGCTTACGGACTGTATCCCTGCAGACTGTATTGATTTATATTGATATATAATGTATATATTGTGTTTTTTATGTTGATTTAATTTTAAAAAAAAAAAAAAAAAAAAAAATTTTTTTTTTTTAAATTAAATTCTTGCGCGGCCCGGTACCAATCGGTCCGCAGTATTAGTGTATTCACTGGTTTTGGGTTTTGTATTTGCTGCAAAATGCTAGTCTGGGTATTTCACAGGATTGGCAATCGGTGTTTATATTAATGTTAGAGTAGTGTTGTACCTCATGCAAAGGGTTCACACAAATTATGTGGGTGGTGGGACTCTCTTTCGGATTATAAGGTGCACTGCCGGTGAATGGCTCTATATTCGAGCTTTTTTTTTATATATAAGGCACATTAAACGAGTGATATTATTTTTTATTTTTTTCTAAACGTAAAAGATTTCCTTGTGGTCTACATAACATGAAATGGTGGTTCTTTGGTCAAAATGTTGCATAGATGATGTTTTACACATCATCTTCAAGCCGCTTTCTGACGGTCGCTTCCGGATGCGCCGTTTTGTGGGCGGTCTTATTTACATAGCTGACCTTCGAAGGCGTCTTCTCCCCGTCATTTTTGTTGTAGCGGTGTAGCGTGCAAGGACGGGAGTGGAAGAAGTGTCAAAAGATGGCGATAACTGTTTTAATGACATTCAGACTTTACTTCAATCAATAACGGAGCAGCATCTCCTCATCCGGAAACAACAACAACACCCGGAAATGTGTCCCGTGAAAAAACGTCCGACCCGAACCCTCTAATAACTAAAGTTCCTTGGGTGAATGATGTAAACTCACTACACCGGTATGTTTTAGCGCTTTCATGGCGAGTTTACTGACAGATATAAGTAAGAACTTTACACTACTTTATATTAGAAATGGCAACAGCGGAGGATGAATGTCACATAACAAGAAGATAGAGAAAAAGAAGAAGCTTATCGACTACGGTGTCGGTACGGACTACAAAGGTGGATGCTTGCAATTTTTCAGGATTTATGCAGATCCCAAATACAGAACAGCAGGTACAAGAAGGTAAGAAAAGTTGCTTTTGCATAAAATTGCGAAACAAAACGCCAGATAATATGTCTTACCTTATACACACACCATAATAATACTCCTATGTTTAATGCGCCGACAACCCATCAAGCGGTGCGGCTTCATAGCTTACCAAAGTCCTACTAAAACATTTTGATAGATTTTTGAGCGCTGTATGTAATGTTCTATATTTTCAATAGAACATATAAAATGTTGGTGTTTTTTACTTGAGTCATATTGCCTTCATGCCCTGTGATGAGGTGGCAACTTGTCCAGGGTGTACCCCACCTTCCGCCCAATTGTAGCTGAGATAGGCTCCAGCGCCCCCCGCGACCCCGAAGGGAATAAGCGGTAGAAAATGGATGGATGGATATTGCCTTCATAGTGCAGTCTACACGTATCTCTTATGTTTGGGTGCCATCTACTGGTCACACTTATCATTACACCATGTACCAAATAAAATTGCTTCAAGGTCGGTAAGCAAAACCAGAATTATTCCGTACATTAGGCGCACTGGGTCGAGTTTTGAGAAAAAAAAAAGTTTTTAATTGTACCTAGTAGTCTGGAGAATACGGTCATTTTGTGAACTGGGGAATGTATATATTGTTAATTAAGTTTAAGATATATAATTAACGGTTTACTTTATCTTTTTAGAATACAACTACGATACTTTTAGGCGAAAATGGGTTTCACTTGCCATCTGGGAACGCCGCCATAAACTAACATCTTGCAGATAGACTCGGAAAGTAGGTTATAAATGTGACTATGAAGCAAAATTATTGCAAAATTTCCCCCAAAGCATATCCAATACTATATCTAATACTATACTATATTATCTAGACCAGTGGTCCCCAACCTTTTTGTAGCTGCGGACCGGTCAACGCTTGAAAATTTTTCCCACGGACTGGTGGGAGGGGGATTGGGGGGGTGTATTTATAATTTTTTTTTTTTTTTTTTTTTTTTTTTTTTTTTTTTACATAAAGAAATACAATCATGTGTGCTTACGGACTGTATCCCTGCAGACTGTATTGATTTATATTGATATATTCTGTATATATTGTGTTTTTTATGTTGATTTAATTAAAAAAATAAAATAAAATTTAAAAAAAACTTTTTTTTTTTTTAAATTTTTTTTTTATTTCTTGTGCGGCCCGGTACCAATCGGTGGTTGGGGACCACTGATCTAGACCACAAGGATGTGTTTTAAATGTAGATTAAAATGATCATAGGTCCTTTTTCAGTCCTAGGCATGACATTAAAGTGCATCCGGCAGTGGAGGCTCCTCTATGGGGTCCTGGGGCACTAGGAGGTTAACCCCTTTACTACTGTTACCCCAGGTGGCCCTTGGCAAAGGCCTAGTACCTCACTGCCCCCTAGCCAGGGATACGGTGAAGACCTCAACGGCAGAGCAGGCGGAAGACGGTAGATTTAAGAACTACCACAACGGCTGCGATGGCGGGAGAAGGCTGCAGCAGAAAAGGGTCCCCAGTCGCCTTGGACTCCATGCCACTGGACCCTGACTCGATTCTGTCAAGGATCGTGTGGTGACTGTCTGTGCACCAGTCTCCCCACGTAAAACTAAGTCACGCACAGGCATCCTCCATAAAGAGATACCCCCCGACCAGGAGGATCGTCATACTCGTTCGAGTGAGGGGACCTATTATGCAAAACCAAGTATTCACCCATATAGCACTCATTCTGCCATCCAACTAACCAACTAACTAACTTCTGAAATGACTTTAGTGTCTCTCTGGGAATTTTTGTCCATTCATCCAAACACATATTGGAGAAGTCAGAGGCCACTGAGGGCTAAGCTCACATTCTCTACTCTAGTTTTCATCCACCCAGTGAACCTTAACTGATTAATCACAGACAGTGGGTCTAAAATTCTGGCCATTCCAGAAATAAATCACCCGAGTACAAAACTACTGAGTACCCTGTATCAGTTTGATGTCTGACAGAGCAAATAAAGCCAATCTCACCTGACTCTGGGTCCATCACGAAGAGGTTCCCTGTGGGTGCGACCCCGGTTGGCTCCTTTTAGTGTGCGTCGGTTAGCGGTGGAATAGTCAGGCTCGAGCTCATATGGCTCCTCGTCCTCGGGGCCGAAGCTGCGGCGATCGTCCTCCAGACCATATGGTTCGGGCTGAAAGCGCTCAGGCTGCGAGCGATTCAGGTCCACCGTGCTGCTACCCATAGGCACCTGGGGTTGGGCCATGTGACCGTAGTCATCCTTACGATTTGGCAGTGTGTAGCTGTTCTCTGGCCGATAGCTGTTAGGCATGTAGGGGTAGCGAGGTGGTCTGAAGTTGATGCCTCGTGACAGGCTGCCGTAGTTGTCTGTCAAATCAGTGTAGCCATCGTGCAGACCGTAGTGGCGGATGTACTGACTCTCAGGCGTTTCACCGTAGGAATCATTGTAGGAGTTGTTGTAGGAGCGTGTCAAGGTGGACGAAGCTTGAGGGGTAATGAAACGGTCGCCGCCGTTCTTCATGTAGCGCCGGTCAATGGAGTCTGTGTAGCTTCCCAAAGGGGACGAGCCCTCAGGCATAGGCAAGCCATCGGGACCGAGAGGAACCTGTCGCACCGTTCGTGTGGTCACTGTCTTCACCATTTTGGTCACCTGTAGATGAAATCGGATGCACTTGTCAATATAACAATACAGTACAAAACTTTTTTTTTTTTTATGTGACAGCATAGCCAGGCGGACTTAAAGGCCTACTGAAAGCCACTAGTACCGACCACGCAGTCTGATAGTTTATATATCAATGATGAAATCTTAACATTGCAACACATGTAAAAAAATTTTTATTTTTTTTTTGTCATAAAGAAATACAATCATGTGTGCTTACGGACTGTATCCCCGCAGACTGTATTGATTTATATTGACATATAATGTATATATTGTGTTTTTTATGTTGATTTAATTTATTTTATTTTTTTATTTATTTTTTATTTTTATTTTTTTTTAAACTTCTTGTGCGGCCGCGGCCCGGTACCGGTCCGTGGACCGATTGGTACCGGGCCGCGGCCGCACAAGAAGTTAAAAAAATAAAATAAAATAAAAAAATTGGTTTCTTTTTTTTTTTTGTCATAAAGAAATACAATCATGTGTGCTTACGGACTGTATCCCTGCAGACTGTATTGTTTTATATTGACATATAATGTATATATTGTGTTTTTTATGTTGATTTAATTAATTTTTTATTTTTTATTTTATTTTTATTTTTTAACTTCTTGTGCGGCCGCGGCCCGGTACCGGTCCGTGGACCGATTGGTACCGGGCCGCGGCCGCACAAGAAGTTAAAAAAAAAAAAAAAAAAAAAAAAAAATTGGTTTCTTTTTTTTTTTTTGTCATAAAGAAATACAATCATGTGTGCTTACGGACTGTATCCCTGCAGACTGTATTGTTTTATATTGACATATAATGTATATATTGTGTTTTTTATGTTGATTCAATACATTTTTTTTTTTTTTTTTTTTTTTTTTTTAAACTTCTTGTGCGGCCGCGGCTCGGTACCGGTCCGTGGACCGATTGGTACCGGGCCGCGGCCGCACAAGAAGTTAAAAAATAAATAAATAAATAAATAAATTAAATCAACATAAAAAACACAATATATACATTATATGTCAATATAAAACAATACAGTCTGCAGGGATACAGTCCGTAAGCACACATGATTGTATTTCTTTATGACAAAAAAAAAAAAATTTTTTTTTTACTAATCCCCCCCCCCCCCCCCCCCGCGCCCCCCCCCCCCCCGGTCCGTGGGACAAATTTTAAAGCATTGACCGGTCCGCAAGTACAAAAGATATTACAGTAAACATTGCAACATTTTCTTGTTACATTTCACCTGTTTGCTCTTTTATACCACGTTTGTTTGGGGTTTTTTTATCGTATTTTTAGAATGTATTGTGGGGCCATTAAAAAATGACCTGCGGGGCCGCAAATGGCCCACGGGCCGCACTTTGGACACCCCTGAGTTAGGCAGTTAATTATTTGCATTTTTCTTGTCAACAGACCTAACATAATTGTAGTTGACGTGCAATGGCACTAGGGATGATGTTTGATAAGAAATTATCGAGTTCGAGACCATTATCGAATCCTCTTATCGAACCGATTCCTTATCGATTCTCTTATCGAATCCAGATAGGTTGTTGTATATGGAAAAAAACACAATATTTGGTTTAACAAAAGGTCACTTTTATTTGATAAGAAAAAAAATTTATTAAATAAATAAATAAATATTGACTGTTACCCTCCTAAAAAAATAAAATAAAGAAATATTGACTGTTGTTAGCCAAAGTATATTAAGTGGGATTTTTCAGAAAAACAAATATATACAGTAACACAAAAACAACCTGTCTCTGTGATCACTATAGGTGAATAGCCATGCCTTGAGGCCTTTTTTCCGGTCCATTCTTTTTGCTGCTTGTGTGACATCACAGGAAATGACGTAGCTCAGTCATTAGACTGAGGCACGTCATTTCCTGTGATGTCCCACAGGGCATTTCTTGTGGGACGGGATTCGTTCCCAGGAATTCGAATAAAGAAACAACTCCTTTTCTTTACTATAGTGGCCTCGATAACGGGAACCGGTTCTCAAAAAGGGATTGGAGTCCATGGAATCGGTTCTTTTCTTATCGAACGGTTCTTTTCTTATCGAACAACCGGGAGAACCGGTTTCGAACATCATCCCTAAATGGCACGTTTGAAAACCTCTGAAGTATGAATATATACCAGATGTTACATTTCACTGACATCCACGGATAATTGAGACTAAAGTGATAAAATTATGCAGAATTGTGTATACAGTATATTTATTGTACATGCAGATATATCGCATGACAAATACACTTTGTCAATACAAAGCTGAAACCCGGTGAAAGTACCATAACTGTTTACTAACAGATAACCTGGAAGAAAAGGCTGAAAGCATCAAACTATCCACTTTACAAGACTGTAAAACATTTCACAACCTCTGTGGCATTGACTTTATTGGGTGCTCAAATGGGCCTGATGCCTGGGAATTAGATGTGACGTAGAACAAGGCAGTTATTCAGGTTTTTTAAAAGCCTGTTACCGTGGAATCTGTCCATTCATTCGGCTTATATGACAGAAGTCCGAACATTGTTTTTACGCAATAATAAACATTGTGTTAATAAGTGAAGGAGGCAGAGGTGGCTAAATGCACAACACAAATCGATGGAGACGGGGACAGGAAGGGGGGGTCCTGGTGGCAGGACTGCAATCCAAGCTGTCTGCCACCGTCATAGGCGCCGATCTACATTTCTGCCAGTGGGTGCTCGGACGGGCGTTAAATCTGACGCTACTTTTCTGAGGCTATGTCGCCACTAAGCCTGTTAACCCCTTAAACGAATAAATATGTAGCCTAACCCCCCGTTTCAGCCACACTAAACCATCGTTTAAGGTCCCCAAATTTTTACACGGGTAAGTGTTACGACCGGGTCGCATGGTGATGCGGGGTTTGTTCTCCCAGGATGCAAACGGACGAATCCGGACAGGACTTGCAGGTAGGAACATGATTTAATAGTAAATTAACACAAAACAGAAAACAAACCGACGGAATAAGGTGCCGATCGCACCTGAAGCTAAGGCTACTACTTAGCACAGACTAGGGATCGCTAGCAGGGGCTAGGAGACCAGCAAAACTAACGTAACAGTAGCGTGACGCAAATAAAGAAGCCAGACCGACTGACTGGCAAAGGCAGGCTTAAATAATGTCTCTGATTACAAACAGGTGCGCGTCCCGAACACAAGAGGCAAACTAATAAGTAGCCATGGTAACAAACTCAGAGGTGCATAAACAGGAACTAAAGGAGTCCAAAACTAACAGAAAACACAAGTGACTCGAAAAACTTAAACAGACTATGATCCGGGCATAACAGTAAGTGCGCCGTGTATTTCTTGAATCTCCGGCTCTTGGCTTTGTATGGACTCATTGATCGTCTACAAACTGAGTTCGGAGAGGAAGTGACGCCAGAAAGACCGCGCCCCACACAGGAATCGACGACGTCAGAAAGAACGCGCCACAGCCAGCTTCATAATAAAGCGGTTTTGTAACTCGGCGCTAACCACTGGAAATACGGAGACGAGTCATCCAGACATGCCCGTGTTTCTCCTTCTTCTACATGTACAGACGCTTGTGGAAATCACACATGAATACCTTAAGAGAAAGCGATTGCAGCTTGTCAGAAAAATTGTATGTAAATTATCAAAAAACTTTCCGTTCTCTGAGTTCCAGTGAACAGATGAGAGCTGTCTTTGTTCCACCAAGCCAAAGGCTTGGAAAATTCCGCTGTGTACGATGGAAGGAGACGGGAGGGGTTATCTATTGTCATCCAAGACCTGCCCAAGCTGAATCCAGGACTAACCCGAGCCCGAGGCATCTTTTTATTTTGTGTTAATGTGACCAAAAACAAGAGCTGTGTACATACCCCCCCTTTTAGAAACGGATGTTGTTATGTAAACAGGGAATTCTCAAATAAAAGAGGAGACGTGAACCTTTTTTTGTCAGAGCGTGGTGGAAGACTGTGCAAAGAGTACAGTCGCGGCGTCTCTCCTCAAAATTGAGTCCAAATTGAATTCTGTCTCTGTTTGATTCTTTACTTCTTGTCTTGTTTAAAAGATGTCATCAGTGTTTGAACCTGACACAGCTATTTGGGATACAACACTTCTCAGACGGCAAGAGAACTTTTTCAATGTCCGGGTCAGCTGTGTTTCTACTTACCGAAAAACTTCGTCCAGTTGTCGAAGGAGAGACAACGAGAACACAGGCTCCCGTGGATGTGATTAAAAAAAGGGTAGCGTGTGTTTTGTATTACCTGGCCGTGGAGGGAAGACTACAAAAAACGACGAATGCATTTGGACTGGCAAAGCAGACTGTATCAGTTATTGTCCGCCATGTATGTCGCGGACTCAACGTCTAGGTCCAGAGTATATAAAGTCACCAAAAAGGAATGGACAATGAAGGTGAAGGCAAAAGAGTGAGGAGTGTCCTGACCAGATATCTAGATCCCGAGATTGGTTGTTGTAAAATGTGTCCTGGGCATGACTTTAAAGTGCATCCGGCAGTGGAGGCTCCTCTATGGGGTCTTGGGGCACTAGGAGGTTAACCCCTTTACTACTGTTACCCCAGGTGGCCCTTGGCAAAGGCCTAGTACCTGACTGCCCCCTAGCCAGGGATACGGTGAAGACCTCAACGGCGGAGCAGTTAAACTTAAGAACTTGCACACAAAGCAACACTGGAGGTGACTATGACGTGCGCATTTTCCGCGCATGCGTACTAGGTCGCGTTGTGCCGGCTGATGGAAGGGGGAAAGTCTTAAACGACCATTGTGTGTGTGTGGACGAAGATAAGGTTAGGTGGGATTTACCCTGGATAACCTGAACCGGCTTAGTGTAGAAGGGGCCTGAACATGCACGGTTTTTGCTTGGTGGTGAGAAAGAATTTGCCATGAATCCCACGTGGGTGCTCGGCATTGTTCGTGGGTGCTCGGGCCCCGAAGCACCCACGGGATCGGCGCTGGTAGGTGCTGGCGATATTTTTAGAGTTGGAAAAATTGGAGAGTATAGTTCTCAGCGAACAGCAATACACATTACGGCAATATCATTTGGAACGTATTACTAACAAAAAACTGGGGTACCACTAAAGCTTTGGTTCTTTACCTTGTTGGAGGAACCGAACCCCACCAGTTTCATATGCGCACCCGAACCCTTCTTTAGTGAAAAATACAATTTTGTTTTTTTTCAAATTCAAGACAAAGTTATATGTTTTTGGTAACACTTTAGTATGGGGAACATATTCTAAGTAACAAAGACTTAATTTAGAGTTATTTGTTTAGGGTTAGGGTTAGAGGGTTAGGGCCAGGGTTAGAGGGTTAGGGTTATAATAAGGCCATGCCGAATAAGGCATCTAGTTAAGAGCCAATATGTTACTAATTTGCATGTTAATAAGCAACTAATTAATGGTGAATATGTTCCCCATACTAAAGTGTTACCATGTTTTTTTACTGGTGCACAAAATGAACCGTGCATGAACATCACCTTGCTCAAAGAACAAAACCAACACAGTGCGTAAACTCACAACAAACTACACACCTGCAAATCAGTCCGACTTCTGCTGTTGCCGTATCCGTAATACCCCGATAGGGAGAAGTTTTTATTTACACGATGAGTCGGGTGTGTCTCGACCTCTGCCGAACCCCTGAGCCCGACTCAACGAACCCCTAGGATCCGATCGAACCCAGGTTAAGAACCACTGCACTAAAGTTAACCCTGGACTGACGTACTGTATTAACCATGTTGTTTGGACAGGATGGCTTAATATCCGAATTATGACACTGCTGCTAATAATTCTAACATTCTCAATCTGTAAGGGAGGATTTTGTTGAGCATAAAAGCTTTGAGGTACCAACTATTTTCTGAAGGGGTTGTTTTTGGCAACAAGCTTTACCCAATAAAACACCCATTTGTTTTTTTTTAAGGTAAATAACTTACTCCTACCTACTTCTGTTGACTGCCTGTTTGCAGGGTAGTGAAAGTGTGTGGTCTGCTCCCACTCTTAATAGCTTTTATACTGAGAAAAGGATCAGGAATGCTTTTTTTATTGGACAACTTGACTGCTGTTTAATTCTACGTTTAAAAAAAAAAAGGTGTCTGCCAGGAAGAAGAGAGTGCTGGAGTACGGCCACGGAAATGCACGGGATGCCAGCAAAACAGGATGCACACGTGGTTGTTGATATTGTGCATGTACTCATACTAGGGATTAAACCATTTATGAATCCAATGGGAACTGTTAGGTTGACCTTGAATCATGTTTTTCTGTGTTTTATTTAGTCTATGTCTTAATAATCAGTTTGAAGGGTAGGGCCCTAACGATTCTGCGTTTACGGAATGGCAAACAGACTGACCAGATGCCCGAACCACCTCATCTGGCTCCTCTCGATGTGGAGGAGCAGCAGCTTTACTTTGAGCTCCCCCCGGATGGCAGAGCTTCTCACCCTATCTCTAAGGGAGAGCCCCGCCACCCGGCGGAGGAAACTCATTTCGGCCGCTTGTACACGTGATCTTGTCCTTTCGGTCATAACCCAAAGCTCATGGCCATAGGTGAGGATGGGAACGTAGATCGACCGGTAAATTGAGAGCTTTGCCTTCCGGCTCAGCTCCTTCTTCACCACAACGGATCGATACAGCGTCCGCATTACTGAAGACGCCGCACCGATCCGCCTGTCGATCTCACGATCCACTCTTCCCTCACTCGTGAACAAGACTCCGAGGTACTTGAACTCCTCCACTTGGGGCAGGGTGTCCTGCCCAACCCGGAGATGGCACTCCACCCTTTTCCGGGCGAGAACCATGGATTCGGACTTGGAGGTGCTGATTCTCATCCCAGTCGCTTCACACTCAGCTGCGAACCGATCCAGCGAGAGCTGAAGATCCTGGCCAGATGAAGCCATCAGGACCACATCATCTGCAAAAAGCAGAGACCTAATCCTGTAGCCACCAAACCAGATCCCCTCAACGCCTTGACTGCGCCTAGAAATTCTGTCCATAAAAGTTATGAACAGAATTGGTGACAAAGGGCAGCCTTGGCGGAGTCCAACCCTCACTGGAAACGTGTCCGATTTACTGCCGGCAATGCGGACCAAACTCTGGCACTGATCATACAGGGAGCGGACCGCCACAATCAGACAGTCCGATACTCCATACTCTCTGAGCACTCCCCACAGGACTTTCCGAGGGACACGGTCGAATGCCTTCTCCAAGTCCACAAAACACATGTAGACTGGTTGGGCAAACTCCCATGCACCCTCAAGGACCCTGCCGAGAGTATAGAGCTGGTCCACAGTTCCACGACCAGGACGAAAACCACACTGTTCCTCCTGAATCCGAGGTTCGACTATCCGGCGTAGCCTCCTCTCCAGCACACCTGAATAGACCTTACCGGGAAGGCTGAGGAGTGTGATCCCACGATAGTTAGAACACACCCTCCGGTTCCCCTTCTTAAAGAGAGGAACCACCACCCCGGTCTGCCAATTCAGAGGTACTGCCCCCGATGTCCACACGATGCTGCAGAGTCTTGTCAACCAAGACAGCCCCACAGCATCCAGAGCCTTAAGGAACTCCGGGCGGTTCTCATCCACCCCCGGGGCCTTGCCACCGAGGAGCTTTTTAACTACCTCAGCAACCTCAGCCCCAGAAATAGGAGAGCCCACCACAGATTCCCCAGGCACTGATTCCTCATAGGAAGACTGACGGAATAAGCCATTAAAAAACGGAATCTACTTTAAGTCGAGGAAATTGAAGTAATGTAACTGAAATACTGTCATTGTGAGGGGAAGGTACATTATTTGCTTACTCCAAAAAAAACAGAAAACCAGCTGAACTAGAGACAACTATATATGAATGTGAGGGGGCGTGGCCTGCGGACCTGCAGCGAGGCGGGGTGTGCCGGGGCCGGCTCGGAGATCGGCGACAGGTGCGTAGATGGCCCACCTGGGCGCGTTTATTTGATCACCTGTCACTCTATAAAAGGGCAGCAGCCGGGAAGGAAGAGTTTGGAGAAGTTGGAGTTGTTGATGGTGAAGAGAAAACCCGAGCACGAGCCAGAGAGCGAGACGGAAACGGAGACGAGAGCGGATGGCTGAAAAGCAACCCGGAGAACGAGACCGTCACGAGAGGCGATTGCTGAAAAGCAGAGCAATAAGTTTATTGCAAAATAAAACAAATCACAAAACCGTCAAGCCTGTCATGTCCCGACTGGGTGGTCCGAGGAACCCGGAGGTGCAAGACCTCCACAATGAACATCCCAGCAGTCCACGTCCTAATGACAGCAGACCTTGCACAGTAAGTGATGTTGTATTATGTTTGTTAGCTCTCATGAAGTCTACGGTGAGTAATAATCAGTGATGAAGAGAAGTAAAAAAAAAGCAAACATCGTGATGCGTTTTTGAAATCAAAGTGCCACGTATCCTTAAAATGAGCAAAATACGTAAATATTAAATGTTATTATAAATTAGTAAATAAAACCTCAATGGGGGTGTTTTTTAAGGGCTTTATAGGGGGCTCCCATAGGCGCCGTTGTAAGCTAACTTTTGATCGTGTTTATTTAACCTCTAAAGGCCTTAGTGGCCACATGCGTGGACAGCACTTTCTAGCTCTTATTTCCAAAATTGTGTACACTACTGAATTGGGGTCTTATGGCCGCTTATGTGGACACTTATACTGCCATCTGGTGGTGTTTGAAGAGTATAACATATAATGGAATTTGGAAAAAAAAAGTGCAGAAATAAAAATTAGCATGTCACTAAACATGAAGTACACATTTGTGTCACTTGTGGACTAAGTACATCATGTAAAAAAATGATTTTTTGTTTTTATTCTAATTAGGGTCCAATAAGCCCTAATAGCAAGGATAAATAAAATTAAAGCTGCAAGCAGCGATGGACAGGACCGACTTTGAGGGCTCATAAAATCCAAACCGTAGCAGTAATTAAAACTCTTTCATCAACTTTTAATCAGAAGGGTTCAATCGCTCTCCTGTGCTAATTTGAAGCCGACACGGCAAACGCGCTCAGAGGAGATAATGTTTGAAAAAAGGTGACTGTTTTTACACAACTTTTGTTTTGAAGGGGGAATTGCAAACGTCCTGTTGATTTTTGCTGGGGGTTGTCAGTGTATGAAATATAGGTCTAAGTGAGACCTACATGGAGGTTTTTGTTTCATGTCTCTACAACATTCCTACTTGTAGTTACAGGCAGTTACTGGCGAAAATTGCGATCTAATCAAAAAACCAAAAGACATGAAACAAAAACCTCTATGTAGGTCTCACTTAGACCTATATTTCATACACTGACAACCCCCAGCAAAAATCAACAGGAAGTTTGCAATTCCCCCTTCAAAACAAAAGTTGTGTAAAAACAGTCACCTTTTTTCAAACATTATCTCCTCTGAGCGCGTTTGTCGTGTCGGCTTCAAATTAGCACAGGAGAGAGATTGAACACTTCTGATTAAAAGTTGATGAAAGAGTTTTAATTATTGCTCCGGTTTGGATTTTATGAGCCCTCAAAGTCGGTCCCGTCCATCGCTGCTTGCAGCTTTAATTAGGGTCCGCCTGTACCATGTATAAAGGACTCCCACGGGGAGTCCTTTGTACATGGACAAAGGACACTATTGTTATTGTAAGGTTTATTATTCCGCAGCTTTGCGCACTACTTTGCCCCTCTTAACATGCTGCAAAACTCACCAAATTTGACACACACATAGAAAAACGTGCCCCAACCACTTTAGAAAAAAAACTAACCCAAAAATCAAAATTGCGCTCTAGCGCCCCCTAGGAAGAAAACTGCCTGTAACTCCCACTAGGAAGGTCGTAGAGACATGAAACAAAAACCTATATGTAGGTCTGACTTAGACCTACATTCCATAATTTCACATCCTTGGGCAAAAACCAACAGGAAATTGGCAATTTCCCCTTCAACACAAAAAATGACTAAAAACACAAATTTTTGCTTCTTTGACCTGTAATTTGACCTCTTTAAAATACTTCAAAACTCACCAAACTTCTCCCACACATCGGGACTGGTGGAAATTGCGATCTAAAAAAAAACCGAACCCCAAAACTCAGAGACAAAACTGCTTCTCAGAGGAAAACACAGACAAAACTGCTTGTAACTTCGGGTAGGAACGTCTTAGAGACATGAAACAAAAACCTCTACGTAGGTCTCACCTAGACCTACATTTCATAGGTTGACATCCTTCAGCAAAAATCATCAGGAAGTTTTCTATTCCTCTTTCAAAACTAAATTTTTGTTACAACCGGTCACCAAACATCAAACATTATCTCCTCTGAGCGCGTTTGTCGTTTCGGCTTCAAACTTCTACAGGAGAGAGATTGAACCCTTCTGATTAAAAGTTGACGAAGGCGTTTTGATCGGTAGTACGGTTTTGGTTTTACGCGCCTTCAAAGAAAACAACCACTGTGCCGCAACACCTAGGAAAAAAACACAGACACAACTTCCTCTAACTCCCAGTACAAATATCGTAGAGCAGGGGTCACCAACCTTTTTGAAAGCAAGAGCTACTTCTTGGGTACTGATTAATGCGAAGGGCTACCAGTTTGATACACACTTAAATAAATTGCCAGAAATAGCCAGTTTGCTCAATTTACCTTTAACTCTATGTTATTATTAATAATTAATGATATTTACACTTAATTGAACGTTTTAAAAGAGGAGAAAACACGAAAAAAATGACAATTAAATTTTGAAACATAGTTTATCTTCAATTTTGACTCTTTAAAATTCAAAATTCAACCGAAAAAAAGAAGAGAAAAACTAGCTAATTTGAATCTTTTTGAAAAAATTAAAAAAATAATTTATGGAACATCATTAGTAATTTTTCCTGATTAAGATAAATTGTAGAATTTTGATGACATGTTTTAAATAGGTTAAAATCCAATCTGCACTTTGTTAGAATATATAACAAATTGGACCAAGCTATATTTCTAACCAAGACAAATCATTATTTCTTCTAGATTTTCCAGAACAAAAATTGTAAAAGAAATTCAAAAGACTTTGAAATAATATTTAAATTTGATTCTACAGATTTTCTAGATTTGCCAGAATAATTTTTTTGAATTTTAATCATAATAAGTTTGAAGAAATATTTCACAAATATTCTTTGTCGAAAAAACAGAAGCTAAAATGAAGAATTAAATTAAAATGTATTTATTATTCTTTACAATAAAAACAATTAATTTACTTGAACATTGATTTAAATTGTCAGGAAAGAAGAGGAAGTAATTTAAAAGGTAAAAAGGTATATGTGTTTAAAAATCCTAAAATCATTTTTAAGGTTGTATTTTTTCTCTAAAATTGTCTTTCTGAAAGTTATAAGAAGCAAAGTAAAAAAAATTTATGAATTTATTTAAACAAGTGAAGACCAAGTCTTTAAAATATTTTCTTGGATTTTCAAATTCTATTTGAGTTTTGTCTCTCTTAGAATTAAAAATGTCGGGCAAAGCGAGACCAGCTTGCTCGTAAATAAATACAATTTAAAAAATAGAGGCAGCTCACTGGTAAGTGCTGCTATTTGAGCTATTTTTAGAACAGGCCAGCGGGCTACTCATCTGGTCCTTACGGGCTACCTGGTGCCCGCGGGCACCGCGTTGGTGACCCCTGTCGTAGAGACACGAAACAAAAACCTCTATGTAGGTCTCACTCAGGACTACCACTGGACAATAGTATTGGGACACCTAGGACTAGCACCAGCCAAAAGGCGGACCCGACCAACGCTGCTTGCAGCTTTAATTAATATCTTGATATTTTTAGGCCATGTCACGATATTGTTCAGATAAGTTACATTTAATTGAAGAACTTGCACACAAAGAAACACTGGAGGTGACTATGACGTGCGCATTTCCCGCGCATTTGCGTTGCGCCGGCGGACGGCGGGGGGAAGGATTTTTTTTTTCCTAAACGACCATTGTGTGTGTGTGGACAAGGATAAGGTTAGGTGGCATATACCCTGCACAAGAAGCAGCCTAAGTCTATGAGCACTGATGAAGACTACTTGGATGAGCGGCCAAACGTCTTCTAAGACAAACCAAACAGTCCAGTTGTGATCCGTTGAACATTCATGACACAAAATATATTCCTCTCTTCTTCTTCTTGGGCATTTGCAACCACAGACATGTTTGCTTCTGCAAGTTCACCCTGAACAGTCATCTGCATTCCTCCTCAAAGTGACTTCCAAACAGCACTCTATTGCTGCTCCCAGTGGATGCCTGGCCCTTTTGAAAATGTCCTTCCTCTCTCACAGCCAGCGTAGCATCTGATTAAGTGTTTTACTGCACAACTGCAACCGTGAAGTTCTACCTATGACTTCATAAAACCATGTGAGAGTGTGTGGTCAGCAGGGCTGCAACAACTAATCGATTAAATCGATTAAAATCGATTATAAAAATAGTTGCCGATTAATTTAGTCATCGATTCGTTGGATCTATGTTATGCGCATGCGCAAAGGCTTTAAAAAATAAAAAAATAAAAAAAATATATATATATATTTTTTTTTTTAAAATAATTCTTTATTTATAAACTGCAACATTTACAAACAGCTGAGAAACAATAATCAAAATAAGTATGGTGCCAGTATGCTGTTTTTTAAAAATAAAATACTGGAAAGGATAGAAATGTAGTTTGTCTCTTTTATCCGATTATTAATCGATTAATCGAAGTAATAATCGACAGATTAATCGATTATCAAATTAATCGTTAGTTGCAGCCCTAATATATATATATATATATATATATATATATATATATATATATATATATATATATATATATATATATATATATATATATATATATATATATATATATATATATATATATATATATATATATATATATATATATATATATATATATATATATAATTATATATAATTTTGTGGAATAGCCTTCATTTCTAAGAACAAGAATAGACTGTCGAGTTTCAGATGAAAGTTCTCTTTTTCTGGCCATTTTGAGCGTTTAATTGACCCCACAAATGTGATGCTCCAGAAACTCAATCTGCTCAAATGAAGGTCCGTTTTGTAGCTTCTGTAACGAGCTAAACTGTTTTCAGATATATATATATATATATATATATATATATATATATATATATATATATATATATATATATATATATATATATATATATATATATATATATATATATATATATATATATATATATATATATATATATATTAGGGCTGCAACAACTAATCGATTAAATCGATTAAAATCGATTATAAAAATAGTTGCCGATTAATTTAGTCATCGATTCGTTGGATCTATGTTATGCGCATGCGCAGAGGCTTTTAAGAAAGAAAAAAAAAAAGTTTTATTTTTATTTATTTTTAAATAATTCTTTATTTATAAACTGCAACATTTACAAACAGCTGAGAAACAATAATCAAAATAAGTATGGTGCCAGTATGCCGTTTTTTAAAAATAAAATACTGGAAAGGATAGAAATGTAGTTTGTCTCTTTTATCCGATCATTAATCGATTAATCGAAGCAATAATCGACAGATTAATCGATTATCAAATTAATCGTTAGTTGCAGCCCTAGTGGTCAGTACAGTACAGTACTCTCCAGTACACGCGACGGAGTGCATTAGGCCTCCCTGATGGGGGATTAGACCAGACTTTTTTTTTTTTAATTACACATCACCACGCAGTGTTCTCTACTTTCCTGGAAGCCAACTCAAGCATCTGGTCAAATCTATAAAATGTTGATCCAAAATGTTTATAACGGGGACATTTTTTTTGAAGCAAAGAACAATTAAAGGACAAAGAACTGCAGACTGCCACTGAAAATTAATGACATTATACTTTGAACGCACAGCAACTTGGAGCTCTAAACTTCCCTCTGCGCAAAACTACAGTATATACACTACCGTTCAAAAGTTTGGGGGTCACCCAAACAATTTTGTGGAATGGCCTTCATTTCTAAGAACAAGAATAGACTGTCGAGTGTCAGATAAAAGTTCTCTTTTTCTGGCCATTTTGAGCGTTTAATTGACCCCACAAATGTGATGCTCCAGAAACTCAATCTGCTCAAAGGAAGGTCAGTTTTGTAGCTTCTGTAACGAGCTAAACTGTTTTCAGATGTGTGAACATGATTGCACAAGGGTTTTCTAATCATCAATTAGCCTTCTGAGCCAATGAGCAAACACATTGTACCATTAGAACACTGGAGTGATAGTTGCTGGAAATGGGCCTCTATACACCTATGTAGATATTGCACCAAAAACCAGACATTTGCAGCTAGAATAGTCATTTACCACATTAGCAATGTATAGAGTGTATTTCTTTAAAGTTAAGACTAGTTTAAAGTTATCTTCATTGAAAAATAAGGACATTTTAATGTGACCCCAAACTTTTGAACGGTAGTGTATATATATTTTTTAAGGGGTGGGTAGAGGGTATTCAAATCTACAAATGAAAGCAAGTGTACCCGTGAATGCAAAGTTTGAAGTAGGGTTGTACGGTATACCGGTACTATAGTAAAGTACCGCAATACTAATGAATCTTAAACGCTTCTAAAAAAGTACCGGTTCCGTCTGGAGAAATACCTGCACGTATGCGATATTACGGAACTTTGATCCCTTTGATCAAAAAGCGACATCGGTGTGTAAAGGATATCACCACATGGGCTCCGGAACACTTCAGAAAACCACTGTCAGTAACGACAGTTTGTCGCTACAACTGTAAGTGCAAGTTAAAACTCTACTACGGCATGGCATAGTGGGTAGAGCGCCCGTGTCAGAAACCTGAGAGTTGCAGGTTTCGCTCCCCGCCTCTCACCATGCCGTTGTGTCCTTGGGCAGGACACTTCACCCTTGCCCCCGGTGCCGCTCACACCGGTGAATGAATGTTGAATGAATGATAGGTGGTGGTCGGAGGGGCCGTAGGCAGTCTACCCCAGGGCAGCTGTGGCTACGAAAGTAGCTTACCACCACCAGGTGTGAATGAATGATGGGTTTTTAACATGTAAAGCGACTTTGGGTACTTAGAAAAGCGCTATATAAATCCCAGGTATTATTATTATTATTATTATTATTACTATGCAAAGCTAAAAACCATTTATCAACAACACCCAGAAACGCTGCTGGCCACGCTGGGCCCGAGCTCATCCAAGATGGACTGATGCAAAGTGGAAAAGTGTTCTGTGGTCTGACGAGTCCACATTTCCAAATTGTTTTTGGAAACTGTGGACGTCGTGTCCTCCGGACCAAAGAGGGAAAGAACCATCCGGATTGTTATAGGCGCAAAGTGGAAAAGCCAGCATGTGTGATGGTATGGGGGTGTATTAGTGCCCAAGACATGGGTAACTTACACATCTGTGAAGGCACCATTAATGCTGAAAGGTTCATACAGGTTTTGGAGCAACATATGTTACAACATATGGACGCCCCTGCTTATTTCAGCAAGACAATGCCAAGCCACGTGTTCCATCAACGTGGCTTCATAGTAAAAGAGTGCGGGTACTAGACTGGCCTGCCTGTAGTCCAGACCTGTCTCCCATTGAAAATGTGTGGCGCATTCTGAAGCCTAAAATAGCACAAGGGAGACCCCCGGACTGTTGGACAACTTAAGCTGTACATCAAGCAAGAATGGGAAAGAATTCCACCTGAGAAGCTTCAAAAATGTGTCTCCTCAGTTCCCAAACCTTTACTGAGTGTTGTTAAAAGGAAAGGCCATGTAACACAGTGGTGAACATGCCCTTTCCCAACTACTTTGGCACGTGTTGCAGCCAGGAAATTCTAAGTTAATGATTATTTGTGTTTGCAGTCTTTTCAATTGAATGTAAGTTGAAAACAATTAGCAAATCATTGTGTTCTGTTTTTATTTACCATTTACACAACGTGACAACTTCCCTGCTTTTGGGGTTTGCAGAAATATTTAGTACAGGTTGCGTATATTTACAGGGTTAAAGACAAAACACCATACCTTAGTTTCTGTGCGCCGCGTGGTCCCGTCGTCGGAGGTGACGACGGAAACATGAGAAGTCGGGGTACCAGGGTCCTCTTCTATGGTGACCGTCTCCTCCACCACGTCCTGCGGCTCCTGCATCATGGCCATAGAAGTGGCGTTGCTGGGGCTCTGCTCCTGCACAAAAAAGGGAAACGATTAGGTTAGGCCAGTGGTCACCAACGCGGTGCCTGCGGGCACCAGGTAGCCCGTAAGGACCAGATGAGTAGCCCGCTGGCCTGTTCTAAAAATAGCTCAAATAGCAGCACTTACCAGTGAGCTGCCTCTATTTTTTAAATTGTATTTATTTACTAGCAAGCTGGTCTCGCTTTGCTTGACATTTTTAATTCTAAGAGAGACAAAACTCAAATAGAATTTGAAAATCCAAGAAAATATTTTAAAGACTTGGTCTTCACTTGTTTAAATAAATTCATATTTTTTTTTACTTTGCTTCTTATAACTTTCAGAAAGACAATTTTAGAGAAAAAATACAACCTTAAAAATGATTTTAGGATTTTTATACACATATACCTTTTTACCTTTTAAATTCCTTCCTCTTCTTTCCTGACATTTTAAATCAATGTTCAAGTAAAAAAAAATTTTATTGTAAAGAATAATAAATACATTTTAATTTAATTCTTCATTTTAGCTTCTGTTTTTTCGACGAAGAATATTTGTGAAATATTTCTTCAAACTTATTATGATTAAAATTTAAAAAAAAAAATATTCTGGCAAATCTAGAAAATCTGTAGAATCAAATTTAAATCTTATTTCAAAGTCTTTTGAATTTCTTTGAAAAAATTTTGTTCTGGAAATTCTAGAAGAAATAATGATTTGTCTTTGTTAGAAATATAGCTTGGTCCAATTTGTTATATATTCTAACAAAGTGCAGATTGGATTTTAACCTATTTAAAACATGCCATCAAAATTTTAAAATTAATCTTAATCAGGAAAAATTACTAATGATGTTCCATAAATTATTTTTTTTAATTTTTTCAAAAAGATTCGAATTAGCTAGTTTTTCTCTTCTTTTTTCCGGTTGAATTTTGAATTTTAAAGAGTCGAAATTGAAGATAAACTATGTTTCAAAATGTAATTGTCATTTTTTTTTGTGTTTTCTCCTCTTTTAAACCGTTCAATTAAGTGTAAATATCATTAATTATTAATAATAACATAGAGTTAAAGGTAAATTGAGCAAATTGGCTATTTCTGGCAATGTATTTAAGTGTGTATCAAACTGGTAGCCCTTCGCATTAATCAGTACCCAAGAAGTAGCTCTTGGTTTCAAAAGGGTTGGTGACCCCTGGGTTAGGCAATCAGGCCTCCACGATCCATGTTCAAACTTTCTTGCAAGACAGCATAGGATTTTAAAAAAAAAACATTTTAAATTAACAATTTAACAATTACGTGTTGTTTTTGTTTGTGTTGAGATTTACTAAGGGATCTGTCATAACCTTTTGAAATTTGGGTTTTTTTTTTTTTTTTTAATTCATAGGTTAATGTGATAAAACTAGTAAAGGGAATCTCTGTGTTTTGACAATGAGAGTAAAATGTTAAAAGTCTATTAAACAAGACAAGAAGCAAATAATCAAACAGAGACAGAATTCAATTTGGCTCAATATTGAGGAGAGTCGCCTGGACACTGTGCCCTTGTACAATCTCCAGCACGTTCCTTTATTTGGACTTTCTCATGATCACATGACCACAGCTGCTTCCAGAGGGAAGTGGGTCGTAAACAGCGTTGCCTTTGGTTACAGAACAGTTCGAAAGAAAAGGTCGTAAACACTTCACAGAAAAGGTCGTAAACGAGTTTAAAAAGAGGTTCGTAAAACAGTTGAAAAAGGAAGTCACCTGAAGGGGACTCTAGTCCTGCTTCCTCTTCGCTTTTATAGTCCTTGGGTCAGACATTATCTTTCTGTTTGATTATAATACATGAAAGACAACAGGAACACCTTCATCTTGCTTCCCCCCCTACACAGTTTAGTTTTACGATCCTTACTCTTGGTAGGTTCGAAGTTGATTTCGAGATTATTGTGTTAAATAAATTAATTAATTAAATTAATTAAATAAATTATTTATTTATTTATTTATTTGTGTTAAAAGTAAACAGTAAAAAAAATTTATATTTTATTTTTTTTAACACTTTAATGAGTAAGACCCTTTTGGATCCCCAATCATTTTAGTGTGATTTGTTTTTAAGCGTCATTGCTCAAAAAATAATAATGAATTAAAAATAAATGGCGTTATGAGTTATTGACGTTTTTAAGGCTCAAATTATTATATAATCTCAAATATTCCACTTTAAAAAAATTATTGGGTGAAAATATTGCATATTTTGTGTTTTTCCCATAAAAAACAGGGTTTTCTTTGACAAAAAGAGCATACAACTTAAGTCTTTAAAAACGTTATATTGCCAGACAGACCTAATGTTGATCTAGAGATTTAAAACTTGAATAATAATAAAAATAATAATACTGAATAATGACTGTTGGAAGCATATCCATATTTAAGTGTTACTTCTTTCTAAAAACTCCTATAGTCATATTTACATCAGCTAATGTCTCGTGTGGTACAAAGTGCTTGGATTCGAGTGTCCTTGGTTAGAGTCAGAGCGCTGTCTTTGTTGAGACTGCCATTACATTCCTAAGATAAGGAGCACAGCTAGACTGGGGAAACAGCAGGTGGGGGGGCAGGAGAAGGAGGAAGTAGACAGGAGTTCCAGGGTTTTGGAAGACCGATCTGGACCGGGCTAGGGAACGCTTGGGTGCTGGGTTGGTCTCAGGTTTGTCTTCTAAGCTTTGAGAATAAACTACAAAATACCAACTATTGCCTGGAGATTGAATATAAACATCAGCATATTGCCATAAAAAGAATCTGGGAGAGACTAGCAATTTGAATTCCCCATTGGAGGAATGCTGGTCAACGCAACATGACACATTTTTTCTATATTTTTTTGAGCAAAACCCTTTGGGGTCCCCGGGATCAAGCCTGAGTGGAGGCCTAAATATATATTTTTTATACATATATTGTATTGGTTTTTAAAATAACAAATATCAAAATGGCCCCCGCTTGCTTTGATTTGTCAGTGTGCGGCCCTCAGTGGAAAAAGTTTGGACACCCCAGCTTTAGGGGCTCCGTACACCCAGAATGTACATAAAAATAAATAATGTGGGATTTACAATATTAACTATGAACGATAAAACACTGAATATTGACAACATATGAACGTCACCCCCCCCCCTCCATCGAAATATTTTACAATCAAAGCGAAACGCAAGAAAAATGCAACAAACACAGCGAAATGTGAACGCAAAGGGTAAAAAAAAACAACCCCGCCTACAATCTGAACTTTGTTGTAAAAATCTCCTTCCACAGTAACTAATTAGATTACCATAGTAACTCATTAGATTACCGTAGTAACGAGTATATCATGCAAAAGCGCAGATTCCAACCATTGAAATACTTTCTATATTTAAGTTAAAGTTAAGTTAAAGTACACACTAGGTGTGGTGAAATGTGTCCTCTGCATTTGACCCATCCCCTTGATCACCCCCTGGGGGGTGAGGGGAGCAGTGGGCAGCATCGGTGCCGCGCCCGGGAATCATTTCTGGTGATTTAACCCCCAATTCCAACCCTTGATGCTGAGTGCCAAGCAGGGAGGTAATGTCTCCCATTTTTATAGTCTTTGGTATGACTCGGAACCTACCCATCTCAGTGCGGACACTCTAACCCAGGGGTCACCAACCTTTTTGAAAGCAAGAGCTACTTCTTGGGTACTGATTAATGCGAAGAGCTACCAGTTTGATACACACTTAAATAAATTGCCAGAAATAGCCAATTTGCTCAATTTACCTTTAACTCTATGTTATTATTAATAATTAATGATATTTACACTTAATTGAACGGTTTAAAAGAGGAGAAAACACACAAAAAATGACAATTAAATTTTGAAACATAGTTTATCTTCAATTCTGACTCTTCAAATTCAAAATTCAACCAAAAAAAAGAAGAGAAAAACTAGCTAATTCGAATGTTTTTGAAAAAATTAAAAAAATAATTTATGGAACATCATTAGTCATTTTTCCTGATTAAGATTAATTTTAGAATTTTGATGACATGTTTTAAATAGGTTAAAATCCAATCTACACTTTGTTAGAATATATAACAAATTGGACGAAGCTATATTTCTAACAAAGACAAAACATTATTTCTTCTTAAAATTCAAAATTCAACCGAAAAAAAGAAGACAAAAACTAGCTAATTCAAATCTTTTTGAAAAAAATAAAAAAAATAATTTATGGAACATCATTAGTAATTTTTCCTGATAAAGATTAATTTTAGAATTTTGATGACATGTTTTAAATAAGTTTAAAATCCAATCTACACTTTGTTAGAATATATAACAAATTGGACCAAGCTATATTTCTAACAAAGACAAATCATTATTTCTTCTAGATTTTCCAGAACAAAAATTTTAAAAGAAATTCAAAAGACTTTGAAATAAGGTTTAAATTTGATTCTACAGATTTTCTAGATTTGCCAGAATATTTTTATTTTTATTTTAATCATAATAAGTTTAAAGAAATATTTCACAAATATTCTTCGTCGAAAAAACAGAAGCTAAAATGAAGAATTAAATTAAAATGTATTTATTATTCTTTACAATAAAAAAAAAAAATTTACTTGAACATTGATTTAAATTGTCAGGAAAGAAGAGGAAGGAATTTAAAAGGTAAAAAGGTATATGTGTTTAAAAATCCTAAAATCATTTTTAAGGTTGTATTTTTTCTCTAAAATTGTCTTTCTGAAAGTTATAAGAAGCAAAGTAAAAAAATTAATGAATTTATTTAAACAAGTGAAGACCACGTCTTTAAAATATTTTCTTGGATTTTCAAATTCTATTTGAGTTTTGTCTCTCTTAGAATTAAAAATGCCGGGCAAAGCGAGACCAGCTTGCTAGTAAATAAATACAATTTAAAAAATAGAGGCAGCTCACTGGTAAGTGCTGCTATTTCAGCTATTTTTAGAACAGGCCAGCGGGCTACTCATCTGGTCCTTACGGGCTACCTGGTGCCCGCAGGCACCGCGTTGGTGACCCCTGCTCTAACCACTAGGCCACTGAGTAGGTGGCCTAGGGACTTTCAAGACTTACGGTCATTAGAAAACATCACTGCACATCATAATGGCAGCTACACTTTCCATCTTAAAGATCGGAAAAAAAATATTTGGGAATGTCCGGCGGGCCAGATTGAAAAGCTCAACGGGCCCCCGGGCCTTAGTTTGCCCATGGTCTGGAGTTGACGCTCGGCTCACTCTGCACTCTGCCCCCATCCTCCCGGCTGTGCACCATACTGTGATCCTCTTATGACCCACATCTACAAAGTTACTGATCCGCTTCTGCCAGAAACGTGCTTGGGATGAACTGTCAACAGTAGTTCAAGTCTGTGCATACCACTGTGTCCACCACTGCGTCCACCACTGTGTCCACCACTGTGTCCGCCACCAGAAAACAGACAGCAGCAGCCACAAGATAATATGCAAAGAGTCTAATAGCAAAATTTGACTCTGCAAGATCATAAGCAGGAAAAATGCGCATAAATGAGAACATGCATGATTATATATGCAGATATGGAAAAATATGGTGGTGAAAATACACTGCAAAAACTGAAATCTAAGTAGGATGAAATATCTCAAATAAGGGTGATATTTGCTTATTTTCTGTCTGATAAGATAATTCTTCTCACTAAGCAGATTTTATGTTAGAGTGTTTTACTTGTTTTAAGATTTTTGGTCCTAAATGATCTCAGTAAGATATTACAGCTTGTTGCTGAGATTTGATGAGCTATATTGAGTAAAACATGCTTGAAACTAGAATATCAAGTGTTGCAAAGCTGTGTCATCAACACTCACAAGTATAAAACTACTTTTTTAAAAGTCATCATTTCTTATTTCAAGCATGAAAGAGACAATTAAGTCTCATAATTAAAACAGATGACAGCCAAATGGACTTTGCTGTTTTATTTTCAATGAAACAATGGAAAACACGTACTCATATAGTAGTACAGTTGGCACAGTACAGTAAACTGACAGTTAATATTTAAACATTTAACATTTCTAACAATTTTGAACAGAAATAGTTCATGCACATTCACATGAATTCTTCAAAATTACAATTAAAACATTTTTGGCCGGGGGCCGGGCTGTATATATGCGCACTAATTGACTGAAAGAGCACGCACTTGACGCGATGATGTCATGTTATCCATGGAAAAATGCATTTTTAGACAATATGATTTGCCTGAGCGGCTAGGAGACCCCGAGAGTAACAAGCGCTTGCCTTGTTGCCTTTCCATTAAGAACAATAAACTAGTTTTTAGTAGAAGTTTGCTGGTTTCAAGAAATGTAATGCCGAGCACATATCATTATGTCAAGATAATGGCACTAGCATTTACTTCATTTAAGAATATTTTTCAACATATTGAGCAAAAAGGTCTCTTTTTTTTCTACCAAGAAAAGTGCACTTGTTATTAGTGAGAATATACGTATTTTAAGGTATTTTTGGGTTCATTGAAGTTAGATAATTTTACTTGTTTTTTAAAGTCTTCACAAGCCGAATTTTCTTGTTCTATTGGCAGATAATTTTTAGGGATGTCCGATAATGGCTTTTTGCCGATATCCGATATGCCGATATTGTCCAACTCTTTAATTACCGATACCGATATCAACCGATATATACAGTCGTGGAATTAACACATTATTATGCCTAATTTGGACAACCAGGTATGGTGAAGATAAGGTACTTTAAAAAAAAAAATGAATCAAATAAAATAAGATAAATAAATTAAAAACATTTTCTTGAATAAAAAAGAAAGTAAAACAATATAAAAACAGTTACACAGAAACTAGTAATTAATGAAAATGAGTAAAATTAACTGTTAAAGGTTAGTACTATTAGTGGAGCAGCAGCACGCACAATCATGTGTGCTTACGGACTGTATCCCTTGCAGACTGTATTGATATATATTGATATATAATGTAGGAAGCAGAATATTAATAACAGAAAGAAACAACCCTTTTGTGTGAATGAGTGTAAATGGGGGAGGGAGGTTTTTTGGGTTGGTGCACTAATTGTAAGTGTATCTTGTGTTTTTTATGTGGATTTAATAAGAAAAAAAAAAAAACAAGAAAAAAAAAAAAACGATACTGATAATTAAAAAAACGATACCGATAATTTCCGATATTACATTTTAACGCATTTATCGGCAAAATTATTAGAGATGTCCGATAATATCGGTCTGCCGATATTATCGGACATCTCTAATAATTTTGCTTAGTTCAAATAAAATACCCCTAATTTTTGTATATTTTTTCTTGTTTTTGAACACTGACTTTTTGCAGTGTACTGATGCAAAAATAGCCACTGCTTTTCCCTGCGCTTTGAAACCTGCGGCTTATAAAAATGTGTGGCTAATTGATGGATTTTCCTTCGCTAAAAGCCGTAGTGTTTTGTATACAACAAATACAAACATGTAAACGATCGTGGTGCAACACTTCAGCAAGAATAATGCAGCCACACCTTCTATATATATATATATATATATATATATATATATATATGTATATATATATATATATATATATATATATATATATATATATATATATATATATATATATATATATATATATATACACTATATTGCCAAAAGTATTTGGCCACCCATCCAAATGATGAGAATCACTTGGCCCGGTGTATAAAATCAAGCACTTAGGCATGGAGACTGTTTCTACAAACATTTGTGAAAGAATGGGCCGCTCTCAGTGATTTCCAGCGTGGAACTGTCATAGGATGCCACCTGTGCGACGAATCCAGCCGTGAAATTTCCTCGCTCCTAAATATTCCAAAGTCAACTTTATTATAAGAAAAGTGAAAAGTTTTCGTAAGCATCCACAGAGACTGAAAAGGTGCGTTATCGTTGGCGCCTACTTTTGGACGAATTTGCTCACTGCATGCTCAGCAAGTTGAATGTCTCCAGTATTTCCTTCTGTTTAGTGCCTTAAACCAGAAGTACAAGTGCTGTTCCGTTTTCTAGCCATCTATAGCGTTTCTACGGGTATGGTTTCTTCATTCATCACTCCGAGCAACATTTGTACGTTTGACAATACAACTACGACAAATTATACTTACCGGTGCAAAACGGTCACATGTTTGATAGTAGTGTTTCCATGCGTATTTGAACATTCTATCATAATATTATCAAGCTAGCGTCGTTAGCATAAGCTAATATGCTAACACATCTACAAGCGTACAGTATTATTACCTTACAATGGAGTTATTCGGTCAGTTTAGCTGAATAGGGAGCTAGCTTTCGCAGCTAGGGGTTCCATGACGATGACTTCTGTTTTGTCTGATAAGCCGTTTTACTGCCGTGTTACAGGCAGTGTTTGGAAACAATTGAGGTATGTACAAAAACATTTGCGGAATGTTTTTGTGTAAATAACTAATTTCACAACGTATATAATAATAATAATAATAATTAGGGATGTCCGATAAATGCGTTAAAATGTAATATCGTAAATTATCGGTATCGTTTTTTTTATTATCTGTATCGGGTTTTTTTTATTCATTTTTTTATTTTTTTTTATTAAATCAACATAAAAAACACAAGATACACTTACAATTAGTGCACCAACCCAAAAAACCTCCCTCCCCCATTTACACTCATTCACACAAAAGGGTTGTTTCTTTCTGTTATCAATATTCTGCTTCCTACATTATATATCAATATATATCAATACAGTCTGCAAGGGATACAGTCCGTAAGCACACATGATTGTGCGTGCTGCTGCTCCACTAATAGTACTAACCTTTAACAGTTAATTTTACTCATTTTCATTAACTACTAGTTTCTATGTAACTGTTTTTATATTGTTTTACTTTCTTTTTTATTCAAGAAAATGTTTTGAATTTAGTTATCTTATTTTATTATTTTTTTTAAAAAGTACCTTATCTTCACCATACCTGGTTGTCCAAATTAGGCATAATAATGTGTTAATTCCACGACTATATACACCGGTTGATATCGGTATCGGTTGTTATCGGTATCAGTAATTAAAGAGTTGGACAATATCGGAATATCGGATATCGGCAAAAAGCCATTATCGGACATCCCTAATAATAATAATAATGGATTAGATTTTATATCGCGCTTTTCTATTGTTTGAAAAGCGCTCACAGAGAAGTGGGAACCCATCATTCATTCACACCTGGTGGTGGTAAGCTACATTTGTAGCCACAGCTGCCCTGGGGTAGACTGACGGAAGCGAGGCTGCCAGTTTGCGCCTACGACCCCTCCGACCACCACCTACCATTCATTCATCATTCATTCACCAGTGTGAGCGGCACCGGGGGGGCAAGGGTGAAGTGTCCTGCCCAAGGACACAACGGCAGCGACTTGGATGTCAAGAGGTGGGGAGCGAAACCTGCAAACCTCGGGTCTCTGGCACGGCCCTTCTACCCACTACACCAATATATATATCTTATATATATATATATATCTTCAGTTTATCAATCAATCAATCGCACTTTATTTATAAAGCGATTTTCATACATAAAAGAAATGCGACACAAAGTGCATTACACACTTAAAAACAATACAACAATGACCCACATCGCCCATTATCACACACACAAACACACGCAGACCCATGAATAGCAAACACAAACACATACACGCATGTGCACATATATGAACAAATGTATGCATGGCTGAGTACAGAGGACACGGATGAGTAAACACTATCACAGCAGCCATCTGCACCAGGAGGTCATCAGACCATGGCCATCAGGACGCTGACACAAAGGCGCCCCCAGAGCGCAGTCCATAACCCCCTGATTAACATGACTCCCTCTGAGGAATGCTGGGAAGTCAAAATAATAATACCTTTAAAATAGTCAGAACCAGGAGTAGGAATAAAGTATAAAATACAGCTAAAAGATATCAAAATTAAAAATATATATACAGTAAATATACAAACCCCGTTTCCATATGAGTTACGTGGTGTAATAACCATGTAAGAACTGGAACCACACCAGCATGTGGTGTAATAACCATGTAAGAACTGGAACCACACCAGCATGTGGTGTAATAACCATGTAAGAACTGGAACCACACCAGCATGTGGTGTAATAACCATGTAAGAACTGGAACCACACCCGCATGTGGTGTAATAACCATGTAAGAACTGGAACCACACCAGCATGTGGTGTAATAACCATGTAAGAACTGGAACCACACCAGCATGTGGTGTAATAACCATGTAAGAACTGGAACCACACCCGCATGTGGTGTAATAACCATGTAAGAACTGTAACCACACCAGCATGTGGTGTAATAACCATGTAAGAACTGGAACCACACCAGCATGTGGTGTAATAACCATGTAAGAACTGGAACCACACCAGTATGTGGTGTAATAACCATGTAAGAACTGGAACCACACCAGCATGTGGTGTAATAACCATGTAAGAACTGGAACCACACCAGTATGTGGTGTAATAACCATGTAAGAACTGGAACCACACCAGCATGTGGTGTAATAACCATGTAAGAACTGGAACCACACCAGTATGTGGTGTAATAACCATGTAAGAACTGGAACCACACCAGCATGTGGTGTAATAACCATGTAAGAACTGGAACCACACCCGCATGTGGTGTAATAACCATGTAAGAACTGGAACCACACCCGCATGTGGTGTAATAACCATGTAAGAACTGGAACCACACCAGCATGTGGTGTAATAACCATGTAAGAACTGGAACCACACCAGCATGTGGTGTAATAACCATGTAAGAACTGGAACCACACCCGCATGTGGTGTAATAACCATGTAAGAACTGTAACCACACCAGCATGTGGTGTAATAACCATGTAAGAACTGGAACCACACCAGCATGTGGTGTAATAACCATGTAAGAACTGGAACCACACCAGTATGTGGTGTAATAACCATGTAAGAACTGGAACCACACCAGCATGTGGTGTAATAACCATGTAAGAACTGGAACCACACCAGTATGTGGTGTAATAACCATGTAAGAACTGGAACCACACCCGCATGTGGTGTAATAACCATGTAAGAACTGGAACCACACCAGCATGTGGTGTAATAACCATGTAAGAACTGGAACCACACCAGCATGTGGTGTAATAACCATGTAAGAACTGGAACCACACCAGCATGTGGTGTAATAACCATGTAAGAACTGGAACCACACCAGCATGTGGTGTATTAACCATGTAAGAACTGGAACCAGACCAGCATGTGGTGTTATAACCATGTAAGACTGGAACCACACCTGCATGTGGTGTAATAATCATGTAAGAACTGGAACCACACCAGCATGTGGTGTAATAACCATGTAAGAACTGGAACCACACCAGCATGTGGTGTAATAACCATGTAAGAACTGGAACCACACCAGCATGTGGTGTAATAACCATGTAAGAACTGGAACCACACCAGTATGTGGTGTTATAACCATGTAAGAACTGGAACCACACCAGTATGTGGTGTTATAACCATGTAAGAACTGGAACCACACCAGCATGTGGTGTATTAACCATGTAAGAACTGGAACCAGACCAGCATGTGGTGTTATAACCATGTAAGACTGGAACCACACCCGCATGTGGTGTAATAATCATGTAAGAACTGGAACCAGACCAGCATGTGGTGTTATAACCATGTAAGAACTGGAACCACACCAGTATGTGGTGTTATAACCATGTAAGAACTGGAACCACACCAGCATGTGGTGTAATAACCATGTAAGAACTGGAACCACACCAGCATGTGGTGTAATAACCATGTAAGAACTGGAACCACACCAGCATGTGGTGTAATAAACATGTAAGAACTGGAACCACACCAGCATGTGGTGTAATAACCATGTAAGAACTGGAACCACACCAGCATGTGCTGTAATAACCATGTAAGAACTGGAACCACACCAGCATGTGGTGTAATAACCATGTAAGAACTGGAACCACACCAGTATGTGGTGTTATAACCATGTAAGAACTGGAACCACACCAGCATGTGGTGTAATAACCATGTAAGAACTGGAACCACACCAGCATGTGGTGTAATAACCATGTAAGAACTGGAACCACACCAGCATGTGGTGTAATAACCATGTAAGAACTGGAACCACATCCGCATGTGGTGTAATAACCATGTAAGAACTGGAACCACACCAGCATGTGGTGTTATAACCATGTAAGAACTGGAACCACACCCGCATGTGGTGTAATAACCATGTAAGAACTGGAACCACACCAGCATGTGGTGTAATAACCATGTAAGAACTATTGTTAAACTAAGGTCAGAGTCGAAAACCATGCCCAGATTTTTCACTTCTAGTGATATTGTTAAATAAATAAATGCTTGTAGTTTTGATATGTGTTTCTGAGGATATAGTATCCGAGGTGGTTTAAAATACAAATCCGTGATCCACAATAGAAAAAGGAGAAAGTGTGGAATCCAATGAGCCAGCTTGTACCTAAGTTACGGTCAGAGCGAAAAAAGATACGTCCTGCACTGCACTCTAGTCCTTCACTCTCACTTTCCTCATCCACGAATCTTTCACCCTGGCTCAAATTAATGGGGTAATCGTCGCTTTCTCGGTCCGAATCGCTCTCGCTGCTGGTGTAAACAATGGGGAAATGTGAGGAGCTCTTCAACCTGCGACGTCACGCTACTTCCGGTACAGGCAAGGCTTTTTATCAGCGACCAAAAGTTACGAACTTTATCGTCGATGTTCTCTACTAAATCCTTTCAGCAAAAATATGGCAATATCATGAAATGATCAAGTATGACACATAGAATGGATCTGCTATCCCCGTTTAAGTAAAAAAAAATCATTTCAGTAGGCCTTTGACACTGTTACAAATATGCGCCACACTGTGAACCCACACCAAATAAGAATGACAAACACATTTCGGGAGAACATCCGCACCGTAACACAACATAAACACAACAGAACAAATACCCAGAACCCCTTGCAGCACTAACTCTTCCGGGACGCTACAATATACACCCCATGCTACCACCAAACCCTGCCCCCCACACACCCAAATAATGCACTTTGTAACTAGGAATGTGCGTATCGATCCTGTGGTATCGATATATCGATACTCACACGCTACTCATTTGGCATCACTTTTCTGAAAAAAGTATCGATATAAACCAAAAAACGGCGTGTGGGGGGTGCAAGCATCACTTTCAGATGTTTTTGATGACTTACTTAACTTACTATGTGCTGGGACAGCCCTGTACCTGGCAGAGTATAGAGCTGGGACAGCCCTGTACCTGGCAGAGTATAGAGCTGGGACAGCCCTGTACCTGGCAGAGTATAGAGCTGGGACAGCCCTGTACCTGGCAGAGTATAGAGCTGGGACAGCCCTGTACCTGGCAGAGTATAGAGCTGGGACACGCCTGTACCTGGCAGAGTATAGAGCTGGGACAGCCCTGTACCTGGCAGAGTATAGAGCTGGCATGGTGACAGGAGACAGGCATTGTTTGTTTTTTTTTAGTAATGTTTACTGAATATTTTTGTTTAAATTATTATCCTAAATTCAAATGATTTCCACACAGGGGAATTTACTGTTAGTTGAAAATTGCTTGAGTATTTAAAACTAGATAAGAAAGAGATAAAATTTAGAGATTCTTCATCTTTGCATTACAGTTTTATTTTTTTCCAAGAAAATCTTGAATATATGATTGAATGTGATTTTGGTTTTAATCTGTAACATGATTTCTTACATTTCGAAAACATTAGCCTATTTCATATTTCATTAATTGCTAATTGTATCACAAACTTTCAAAAATAACTGCAGCTTCTAGCAATTCGGATTTGACTGTTAATTGGAAAGCCCTAATATTTAATTATTATTATATATGATATATAGTTATTATTATATATAATATTTAATTTATTTTTCATATTTATGTTATTTATTTTAATTTTACTTTTATTATATATTGACCATTATAAATGTGGTATAAATGGTCTGTATATGATTTGTCTTAAATAATAACAATAGTAATAATATTTTTGACTGACAAAAAATTGCCAATAAGAAGTTATTGGTATCGGTATCGGTATCGGTATCGATGAAAATGCAAGAAAAAGTATCGGTATCGTATCGAATCCTAAAAGTGTGGTATCGCCCATCCCTATTTGTGACTTCAATAATAAATATGGCACTTTTTTCCAAAACTGGAATTGAAGTTGTTCTCTTTTTTTGGAAAACCTGGTTTTTGATTGATTGATTGAAACTTTTATCAGTAGATTGCACAGTACAGTACATATTCCATACAATTGACCACTAAATGGTAACACCCCAATAAGTTTTTCAACTTGTTTAAGTCGGGGTCCACGTTAATCAATTCATGGTAAAGTTACATTGTTTAATGCAGTGGTTCTTAACCTGGGTTCGATGGAACCCTAGGGGTTCGTTGAGTCGGGCTCGGGGGTTCGGCGGAGTTCAAGACACACCCGACTCATCGTGTAAATACAAACTTCTCCCTATCGGCGTATTACGGATACGGCAACAGCTGACTGATTTGCAGGTGTGTAATTTGTTGTGAGTTTATGCACTGTGTTGGTTTTGTTGTTTGAACAAGGTGATGTTCACGCACGGTTCATTTCGTGCACCAGTAAAAAAAACATGGTAACACTTTAGTATGGGGAACATATTCACCATTAATTAGTTGCTTATTAACATGCAAATTAGTAACATATTGGCTCTTAACTAGTCATTATTAAGTACTTATTAATGCCTTATTCGGCATGGCCTTATTATAACCCTAACCCTCTAACCCTGACCCTAACCCTAACCAAATAACTCTAAATTAAGTCTTTATTACTTAGAATATGTTCCCCTAGTGTCCAAATAACTCTAAATTAAGTCTTTGTTACTTAGAATATGTTCCCCATACTAAAGTGTTACCAAAAATATATAACTTTGTCTTGAATTGGAAAAAAAACAACATTTTATTTTTCACTAAAGAAGGGTTCGGTGAATGCGCAAATGAAACTGGTGGGGTTCGGTACCTCCAACAAGGTAAGAACCACTGGTTTAATGCATCCAGCGGGGCACCACAACAAAATTAGGCATAATAATGTGTTAATTCCACGACTGTATATATCGGTATCGGTTGATGTCGGAATCGATAATTAAGAGTTATCGGATATCTGCAAAAAAGCCATTATCGGACATCTCTAGTGATTATTTTATTTTTGCCTTCTTGTAATTTTCGGAATCACCTTATGTACAAATATAAACTTGCCTTGCTTTGCCTTGTTCAGCCTACAAAACAATAAAGAGTTTTCTTTTCCAGGTCAGCAAAAATCTGAAAGTACAGAGTCCAGGGTACTACCACCTGGCCTATGTCTGAATGTGGAATTTTTCGGTTGACTGCATTTGCGATTGATAGATTCAGATAAAAAAAAAAAAATCACAGTTCTCCTAACGGAGGAAGGAAGTAAAGGGTTCATGGAAATCCCGGATAAGATAAACAAAAATGAAACCAAGAGATGGGGAAGAGATTGGGAGCTTTGTAGACGGCCATTTGTAGGAATCAATTCAAATGCTGAGGCAGCATTATGCTCTGTGTTGATGAACGATGTTTAAGTAAACAAGCACTAATTGCAAACACCATGACTGCAGAGCGAGATATTGTACAAACAAGAGATTCCATACTTCAAAGCGTTGCAATTATTCGAAAGTAATGCGTTGTAAACCATTTTAATGATCTAAACATGACATTACGATGTTTACGTTTCATTTTCTTGGGGCAAAATCTAAAACAATCACTCATGCATCTGTGCAAACTTTAACTAACACGTTAGGCTAGGGTTATTCAACTCGCGGCCCTAGGGGCCAAATCCGGCCCAGGAATGAAACCAGACTGGTCTTTAAAGAGACTAATGTAGTAGAATTTCTGACCTTTGAGCTATATTTCATGTCTGCCAAGAATGTCTGCTCGTTTCTGTCTTTTCTATTCTGAACCAGAGAAAGATCATATGTAGGTAAAAGATCAATTTGGAGTCGGTCTGACCGTTCTACGAAATGTTATGATTGTATATTTTGACTAAGGGATTCAAGGATGTTGCATAACAAACATGTCGAAAACAACGGGACCTTGACCAAAAGGGAAACAGATAAAATGGCCAGGAGACCAGGACTGTGGGGGATTTGCTTGATTCTTGTGTCCTCCGGAGGACGTTTGTTTGTCTGCATGGGCAACTCAATCCAACTTTGCACTTTTGACTATGGGTAAATACAACTTTTTGTACTAAACTCACTTTTGTTGCTGTTTAAGCTTCGGAAAATCCACTACACAAATTGGCGTCACGAACAGGATGGTCCAGAACGCTGCAGGTTATTGCAGCATATTCCAAAAAAAACTAAAGCTCTGTCATATAGAGCAGTGGTCCCCAACCTTTTTGTAGCTGCAGACTGGTCAACGCTTGAAAATTGGTGGGGGGGTGTATTAAAAAAAAAAAAAATTATTAGTATTTTTTTTTTTTTTTTTTACATAAATAAATAAAATCATTTGTGCTTACGGACTGTATCCCTGCAGACTGTATTGATCTATATTGATATATAATGTATATATTGTGTTTTTTATGTTGATTTAAAAAAAATAAAAAAATTCAAAAAAAATTCAAAAAATTATTATTATTTTTTTAAATTTCTTGTGCGGCCCGGTACCAATCGGTCCGCGGGGGGGGTGTATTAAAAAAAAAATTATTATTATTATTATTTTTTTTTTTTTTTACATAAATAAATACAATCATGTGTGCTTACGGACTGTATCCCTGCAGACTGTGTTGGTTTATATTGATATATAATGTATATATTGTGTTTTTTATGTTGATTTAAAAAAAAAAAATAAAAAAAATAAAAAAATTTTTTTTTTTTTTTTTTTAAATTTCTTGTGCGGGTACCAATCGGTCCGCGGGGGGGGGGGGTGTATTAAAAAAAAAAAAAGATTTTTTTTTTTTTTTTTACATAAATAAATACAATCATGTGTGCTTACGGACTGTATCCCTGCAGACTGTGTTGATCTATATTGATATATAATGTATATATTGTGTTTTTTACGTTGATTTCAAAAACAAAAACAAAATTTTTTTTTTTTTTTTTAATTTCTTGTGCGGCCCGGTACCAATTGGTCCGCGGACCGGTACCGGGCCGTGGCCCGGTGGTTGGGGACCACTGATATAGAGGATCTTTACCTAGCTTTTTGGCAGTAGGTCTTTAAAACAGCAGAGCGCTTCTGTTGTATAAGCATAACTATTTTCTTTCTTTCTAAATGTAGTCATGCTGACAAACTAAACACACACGAATCAAATGTCCAGTGCAGAGGATGCTGGTTTTCAGGAATGTAGAAATAAGAATAATAGTGAGGCTCCTGGGCCTTGGCTTTCTGGAAATGTGGCTCCCAAAACAATGTAGTTGAATAGACCTGTTTATAATTTTCCTGAAGGAATCAATAAAGTACTATCTATCTTAGGCTTATTCTCATTAACGTTTGGTTGGAAATCTGACAGAAACTACAAGTATTTCAACAAAACCCACTTCTTTTTAGACCTATACTTAAAATGGAAAGTGTAGTTTTAGAGTTGGACTGAGATTATGTAGGTGCACTGATTGTCTTCCTGGACGAATATCCAATTACAAACAATGCATAACTTACAAATCACATGATCTACAACGTTGTTATAAGAACCTAACTTTTGAACACTGTTTATTAAGGGTGTAACGGTACACAAAAATTTCGGTTCGGTACGTACCTCGGTTTAGAGGTCACGGTTCGGTTCATTTTCGGTACAGTAAGAAAACAACAAAATATACATCTTTTGGTTATTTATTTACCAAATTTGTAAACAAAGGCTTTATCCTTTTAACATTGGGGACACTATAATAATTCTGCCCACGTTAATCAACATTAAACTGCCTCAAGTTGTTGCTCAGATTAAATAAAATGACAAAACTTTTCTTCTACATATAAAAAGTGCAACATTAAACAGTTTCAAGTCAACTCATTATGCTTAATTTATGACAGCATTTGGGAAGCCTGTAGTTGATTTTTATTATGTAAATGTTATATTTGTATCAACATGTAATAGCAGGGACCCTGCCATTCAAAACTAGGCTGCTGCATTACTAATGATTAATGTAACTATAGCTGAAAAAAATAGTACAATAGCAATAGGAGAGACTATTCATCCCTGAACACCATGGAGTTCATGTAGGCTTAATGATGCACTTACATTATTATATCAACTATCAGAGACAGAAACTCTTCATTTAACATAATGTCCTTTTTTGCTGCTTCAACACAGCTCAATCAACACAGAAAGTGAGATAACAGACAGACAGGGCTTTGCTGTCCGTAACACACACACACACACACACACCGCAAAATGAGCTAACGTTACGCTAAAAGCGAATTAGCCTTCACCTCAAGCCAAGACTGCGAGCGAGCTGAGCTGCCTTTTATATTTCTAGAAGGTCAACGGGCTCATAGTGATGTTACTAGTAGTTGACTGGGAGGTGTTTATTATCATTTGAGGAGAGTCCGCTGCCTGATGCTTACCTGCTAAACGCTAAGCACTGACTACATGCGCTCTGAATACGCACTGCTGATTGGCTGTTACCGCTCTGTTTGTAACCAATCAGATGGTTGTGTGGGTGGGACAATTTTGGGTGCTGTGTAAAGCAGTGGTCCCCAACCTTTTTGTAGCTGCGGACCGGTCAACGCTAGAAAATTTGTCCCACGGACCGGGGGGGGGGGGGTTAAAATTAAAAAATGTTTTTTTTTTTTCATAAAGAAATACAATCATAGAAATAAAATTAAAAAAAAAAAAAAATTTATTTTATTTTATTTATATTTTTTTTCATAAAGAAATACAATCATGTGTGCTTACGGACTGTATCCCTGCAGACTGTATTGATCTATATTGCTATATAATGTATATATTGTGTTTTTTATGTTGATTTCATTTAAAAAAACAAAACAAAAAAAAAACATGTTTTTTTTTTTTTTTTTTAATTCCTTGTGCGGCCCGGTACCAATCGGTCCGCTGACCGGTACAAGGCCGCACAAGAAATTAAAAAAAAAAAAAAAAAAAAAATTTTTTTTTTTTTTTTTTTAAATTAAATCAACATAAAAAACACAATATATACATTATATAGCAATATATCGGTCCGCGGACCGGTACCGGTGGTTGGGGACCACTGGTGTAGAGTACTGACAGAGACAGAGGCAGAAGGAAGCGGAGGCGGCTACGTAATATGTTCGTGTGGAAACTCGTTCGGTACACCTCCGAACCGAACCGAAACCCCCCGTACCAAAACGGTTCAATACAAATACACGTCCCATTCCACCTCTACTGTTTATTGAATCCAAGCCACAAAAGTTCAAAAGATAAGAAAAAAAAGCGGAATATTTGTTGGACCATTTCGGCAAAGTTCACAGGAGATGAAGCGAAGGTCAGGAGAGCGAGATTCAAGTCTCAAGTGGTTTATGCCGTGTTTAGGAAACAGGAACTTATTTTATTAACACATCAACTCTCCACCAATCCTCCACTCGTCATTTTTCATTTGCTACCCAAACAAAGTCAGTTTAGTTGGAAAACTTCTCTCACAATCATCCACCCTAAAGTCATCAACTTGAACTCATTTACCTTTTGTATGTGCAACACAATAAGCATCAACGCGTCCATAGCTCTTCCTCTCAGTCCAATTAAAGCTGATTACACATTTGAACTGAGCAGAGTTAGGTCATTACGCTTCCAAATGCCCCATTAATTATTATTGACTTAATTATTATTGAATTATTGACCGACGAGGCTGCATCACAATAGATGCATCTGTTTACCATGTAATTGCTATGGAAATGCCAATTTTTACAACTGACTTCAGAATAGAAAGAACACAGTCTTTTTACAACGGAATTTTAAAAAAAGGTAATTACTGATTAGTTAATCCCAATTAGATCAATATCCATGTTTTGTAGTGAATTACTGCAGAGGATCTAGTGCAGGGGTCACCAACCTTTTTGAAACCAAGAGCTACTTCTTGGGTACTGATTAATTGGAAGGGCTACCAGTTTTATACACACTTAAATAAATTGCCAGAAATAGCCAATTATGCTTAATTTACCTTTGACTCTATGTTTCTATTAATAATTAATGATATTTACACTTAATTGAACGCTTTAAAAGAGGAGAAAACACACAAAAAAATGACAATTAAATTTTGAAAAATAGTTTATCTTCAATTTTGACTCTTTAATATTCAAAATTCAACCGAAAAAAAAGAAGAGAAAAAGTAGCTAATTCGAATCTTTTTGAAAAAATTAAAAAAATAATTTATGGAACATCATTAGTAATTTTTCCTGATTAAGATTAATTTTAGAATTTTGATGACATGTTTTAAATAGGTTAAAATCCAATCTGCACTTTGTTAGAACATATAACAAATCGGACCAAGCTATATTTCTAACAAAGACAAATCATTATTTCTTCTAGATTTTCCAGAACAAAATTTTTAAAAGAAATTCAAAAGACTTTGAAATAAGATTTAAATTTGATTCTACAGATTTTCTAGATTTGCCAGAATAATTGTTTTTAATTTTAATCATAAAAAGTTTGAAGAAATATTTCACAAATATTCTTCATCGAAAAAACAGAAGCTAAAATGAAGAATTAAATCAAAATGTATTTATTATTCTTTACAATAAAATACAAAAATGTACTTGAACATTGATTTAAATTGTCAGGAAAGAAGAGGAAGGAAATTAAAAGGTAAAAAGGTATATGTGTTTAAAAATCCTAAAATCATTTTTAAGGTTGTATTTTTTTCTCTAAAATTGTCTTTCTGAAAGTTATAAGAAGCAAAGTAAAATAATTAATGAATTTATCTAAACAAGTGAAGACCAAGTCTTTAAAATATTTTCTTGGATTTTCAAAATTGTATTTGAGTTTTGTCTCTCTTAGAATTAAAAATGTCGAGCAAAGCGAGACCAGCTTGCTAGTAAATAAATACAATTTAAAAAATAGAGGCAGCTCACTGGTAAGTGCTGCTATTTGAGCTATTTTTAGAACAGGCCAGCGGGCTACTCATCTGGTCCTTACGGGCTACCTGGTGCCCGCGGGCACCGCGTTGGTGACCCCTGATCTAGTGACTTTCAAATTAAACAAATTAACATTTCTGTACTCACTACTTGTAAAACTTTTCTAACCCTAACCCGAAATCAAAGGAGATACTATCAAAACAGAACATGTAATATAAGAGGCAAAATTCTACACTAGTGTGAAACACACAGCCGTCGGCAAAACATTGGACGCGAAGGAATGAGATCCATAGAGGTTAGCCGACAAACAGTGTTCGGGATCCAAGCTTCACGCTGTGCCTTTGGTTTGAATTCCTTGCTCGCTTCACTCATCTCTGAGAGACTTAAGAGTTGAACTTCAGAGTCCGGCTCGTGAATAAATGATCACAAGCTGTCTAGCAATGGGCGAGCATGATTGAGACTTTAAAAACTCCTCAGTCAAAGGCAGGATATGTTGAGGTTGAGGTGAGATGGTTGAAGTCGGTGGAATATAGTCTTCAAAACATATTTGAGACAATTTGGTAAGGGAGTGTCGAGATGATAACGATTTTAGTGAAACCGTATATTGGCTTTAAGTCAACAGGTTAGCTAATGATCAGAAACATATCAGCTCGATCCAAGCATTCCTGGGTAAACCCTCCACCCAGTGTTAGATTTCTTTGAACATGAGTGTAACCTATTGCACCGTTTGTTGTACCGAACGGTCTGTTACAAAAATAAAGAGGCTCAGCCAACTTGAATGAAGAAAATATTTGACAAGCACCATGAGTGGAAGTTTGAAAAATGTGGACTAAGTTTAACATTTCGAAATAGATAGATTCGCTAAACTTGAGCTTATGGAAGTGGTCAATATAACCAAATTACAATGTAAACATAGACTAGGGGACATTCCAGACAGTGACTGACTTGTTTAGATCTATTTAGCTCATAGGACAGAGCAGTTTGGCAGATAACGAAATCTACCCCGTGAGGAATTGAAGAAAGAACACTGTACGTTTATCCCAAAGAGGATGAATCTATAAATCTTACATACCATAACAGAATGCTTTGAATGATTCAACAACACCCAGACTACTTAGATGAGCTCATGGAGTAAGCATGACATTACAGCAGATCACAAGGGAACATATGGCTTCTTAAAAGTGACTAATCCCTAACATAATGGATTGCTTTGTAGAGAAAAGGCAGAGGGGGGGAGGAAGGATAAGAAGGTGGGAGATAACGCGGTGCAACGGTGTCAGTCAGCGGAAGACTGCTATTTGCTGTCAAGCCACACTAATTCACGACGCGTTCGATAGGTTATCGAAACGATCATGATTCAGTAAAACAATGCAAACAGACATCGGATAAGGTCCCTTACTTTGACCACCAGAAGGATGTCAATGAGAAGGTCAGGTGGACAATGACAAATACCTGCATGTGGACTTGGGTATTTCATGAAAGTTGAGGAATACGATCACAATTAACCATGTATTTTCTCCCATATAATTTTGCAAAAATATTTAGGCTGTTTCACCGAGGTTTGTATACACATTTTAATTGTTCACAAAATAGTGTTCCGAACAAAATATCGTAAAGTCCAGTAAGGTAATGTTTAAGCTTGATCAAAAACCAGTGAATTGAGATCAAATGACAACTGACAACAAAACCAAGCTTGTTTGAAAAACGGGCAAAACACAAGGACGGAGCTAATCACTTCTCCAAAGTGGGCGGGCTCAGGGTGGAGGACAAAGTAAAACAACTTGCACTGAGCCTAGTCTATAAAATCCGCTACACCTCCCTGATACCGAAGTGCATCAGTGTTTCCCACACATTCATTTATTTGTGGCGGAATTACGTCCGCCACCAATAAAAAAAAATAAAAATAAAAATAAAAAATAAAAAATAAAAAATAAAAAATAAAAAAAAAAAAAAAAAAAAAAAAATTAAAAAATAAATAAATAAAAAAAAAAAAAATAATAAAAATAAAAAATAAAAAATAAAAAATAAAAAATAAAAAATAAAAAATAAAAAATAAAAAATAAAAAATAAAAAATAAAAAATAAAAAAATAAAAAAAATATATAAATATGTTTTGTTTTTTTTTGTTCTCTCCAGCTTCTCAGGCAAATCATATAGTTGATGTAGATGCCCATATCGGCTGTTCAGATTTACTTTACAAAAGAGAAGTGTAGAATACTTCTCTTGTTGCCTTATTTGTATTTGACTTTATTAAATGTATTTATATTAGAAAAACAACATGTGTATATAACAAAGGGTGCAAAGTCTGCAGGCAGTAGGAAACACATGGTTCAGTGTAGGGAGTAAAACTGATGGCAGTCTAAAGTTCAAGATTTTTGGAGCTCTTTGTTCAGTGGATCAGATGTTTGATGAAGCTCTGTGTCTATCTACCACCACTACTGTTTCCTGTTTATTTGTTACTGACTGTGGCAGGACACCTCTGCCTCTGTTTCACTTTATGTTGCTGGTAAATAATATGGTTGTAGTAGTAGGCTAAAGTTAAATTATTTAGTATGCACTAATTAAAGGGGCATAGCTTTGAGACATTTTAGCTTTTATATTTTATAAGATATATTTTTTGTAAGAACCACAATTAATAAATATATTTCAGTGAATAACTTATTGTTCAAATCTGTATATAAATATGTACATAAAGTGTTGTAATTATATTGTAAAATGGATGGATGGATGGATGGATGGATAGATGGATGGACGTTTAAAACAAAACTGTTATTATTAATTAGTAAGTATACATTTTTTGAGCCTTTTTAGAGAAAATCAAATCGTTGTAGTAAATTATTCAAATTACTCGACGATGTCATGGTGACCACGCCCATATCCACGCCCCCCAGCGCCACAGGTATCTTGGCAGTTTATGGGAAACACTGTACATGGCAAACTACTTCCATAACGTAAATGACCGCTATAACCGCAACACCAGGGGGAGTTCCACAAACTACGTTAAACCCAGGTTCCGATCTAACAAAGGTCTTAACTCATTCTCCTTCTATGCCACATCAATATGGAATGCACTCCCAACAGGTGTAAAAGAAAGTGGATCTCTATCCTCCCTCAAAACCGCACTAAAAGAACACCTCCAGGCAACTACAACCCTAGACCAGTGGTTCTTAACCTGGGTTCGATCGAACCCTAGGGGTTCAGTGAGTCGGCCTCAGGGGTTCGGCGGAGGTCAAGACACACCCGATTCATCGTGTACATAAAAACTTCTCCCTATCGGCATATCATGGATACGGCCACCGCAGAAGTCAAACTGATTTGCAGGTGTGTCATTTGTTGTGAGTTCATGCACTATGTTGGTTTAGTTCTTTGAACAAGGTGATGTTCATGCACCAGTAAAAAATCATATAACTTTGTCTTGAATTTTAAAAAAAACAACATTTTATTTTTCCCTAAATAAGGGTTCGGTGAATGCGCATATGAAACTGGTGGGGTTCGGTACCTCCAACAAGGTTAACAACCACTGCCCTAGACTAACACCCTCCCCCCACCACATCCCACCTCCCCGGATTGTAATGAATCAAATGTATATACTTGTTCTTATGCTTTCTGAGCTCACTATGTTCTCTGCTCGCTGTACATATCCTACCAAGTCAGACCTACACTGTTTCAATGTCCAGTTCTCTGATGATATAATTGTTGATGACTGAAGTGTTGATATCAACCAAACCTAACCCCAACCCCCTCTACATACCACCCCCCGGATTGTAAATAATGTAAATAATTCAATGTATATACTCTGATGATTAACTTGTATTATGCTGATAGTATATATTTATACCATGAATTGATTAACGTGGACCCCGACTTAAACAAGTTGACAAACTTATTGGGGTGTTACCATTTAGTGGTCAATTGTACGGAATATGTACTGTGCTGTGCAATCTACTAATAAAAGTCTCGATCAATCAAATCAAGAAACGCTTAGATCGCTTGTTACACTGAGCTACTTATGCAAACAATCACAACCGACCTATGAAAATCCAAGATCCTGATCAAGTTTGACGTAGTCGACCAAGCGTCGTTTATCTTCCGTCCACCCAAATTTTATTTAGCAACTCTTTTGGATCTGAAAGACTTGAGTCAATCTCCGGCCAGAACTTTTGCAGTAAAAAAAAGTAAGTCGCAAGTGACTACACGTGCGTGCACTACACATTTGCTGTATTAAAGGTCTACTGAAACCCACTACTAGCGACCACGCAGTCTGATAGTTTATATATCAATGATGAAATCTTAACATTGCAACACATGCCAATACGGCCGGGTTAACTTATAAAGTGACATTTAAAATTTCCCGGGAAATATCCGGCTGAAACGTCGCGGTATGATGACGTATGCGCGTGACGAAGTCAGAGTAACGGAAGTTATGGTACCCCGTAGAATCCTATACAAAAAGCTCTGTTTTCATTTCATAATTCCACAGTATTCTGGACATCTTTTGCAATTTGTTTAATGAACAATGAAGGCTGCAAAGAAGACAGTTGTAGGTGGGATCGGTGTATTAGCAGCGGACTACAGCAACACAACCAGGAGGACTTTGTTGGAGCGCTAGCCGCGCTAGCCGCCGACCTCACCTTGACTTCCTACGTCTCCGGGCCGCCAAACGCATCGGGTGAAGTCCTTCGTCCTTCTGCCGATCGCTGGAACGCAGGTGAGCACGGGTGTTGATGAGCAGATGAGGGCTGGCTGGCGCAGGTGGAGAGCTAATGTTTTTAGCATAGCTCTGTGAGGTCCCGTTGCCTCATCTACGAATCTTTCATCCTCGCTCAAATTAATGGGGTAATCGTCACTTTCTCGGTCCGAATCTCTCTCGCTCCATTGTAAACAACGGGGAATTGTGAGGAATACTAGCTCCTGTGACGTCACGCTACTTCCGGTACAGGCAAGGCTTTTTTTTTATCAGCGAGCAAAAGTTGCAAACTTTATTGTCGATTTTCTCTACTAAATCCTTTCAGCAAAAATATGACAATATCGCGAAATGATCAAGTATGACACATAGAATGGATCTGCTATTCCCGTTTAAATAAAAAAAAAATCATTTCAGTAGGCCTTTAACAAACCTTTACATCGTACATCTAAACAACAAACCCCTAGTGGAACATTGTTTGCTGCTGCCATTTTCAGGTTGAGACAAAAGAAACTGTCACATACCCTGGTCATGCTAGGCAAGGGATTAGAGTCACCTTCTTTCTTAATCACACACACACACACACACACACACACACACACACACACACACACACACACACACACACACTATTACTTTTTAGCCAGTTCAGATTTAGTTTCGTTCTGCATAGCCTTCCCTAAGCTTCAATGCCTTTTCTTAGGGGCACTCACCGTTTGTTTATTTTTGGTTTAAAGCATTAGACACAATTTTACCTGCACCCTGCCTCCCGCTGTTTCCGACATCTACAAAGCAATTAGCTACCGGCTGCCACCTACTGATATGGAAGAGTATTACACGGTTACTCTGCCGAGCTCTAAACCGGTGTTTTTCAACATTTTCTTAGCCGAGGCACATTTTTTTCATTGAAAAAATTCTGAGGCACACCACCAGTAGAAAACATAAAAAAATTAAACCCAGCAGCCGATATTGACAATAAAAAGTTGTTCTCGCAATTGTTGGATATGAATTCAAACCATAACCAAGCATGCATCTGCGTCACCACCTGTCACATCACGCCGTGACTTATTTGGAGTTTTTTGGTGTTTTCCTGTGTGTGGTGTTTTAGTTCTTGTCTTAGGCTCCTATTTTGTTGTTGATTGTCATGTCATTTACGGATGTACTTTGTGGACGCCGTCTGCTCCACACGCTGTAAGTCTTTGCTGTTGTCCAGCATTCTGTTTTTGTTTACTTTGCAGCCAGTTCAGTTTTAGTTTTGCATAGCCTTCCCTAAGCTTCAATGCCTTTTCTTAGCGGCACTCACCTTTTGTTTATTTTTGGTTTAAGCATTAGACACCTTTCTACCTGCAAACCATTGTCGTTGTTCCCGACATCTACAAAGCAATTAGCAACCGGCTGCCACCTACTGATATGGAAGAGTATTACACGGTTACTCTGCCGAGCTCTAGACAGCACCGACACTCAACAACAACACATCATTTGCAGACTATAATTACTGGTTTGCAAAAAATATTTTAACCCAAATAGGTGAAATTAGACAATCTCCCACAGCACACCAGACTGTATTTCACGTGGCACAGTGGTTGAAAAACACTGGTAAAGGGAAATCCTTCTTTAGCTGCCGTCTTGTTTTATCATATATTGTTGCCTTTGCACCTGTTAATGTTTACTTTTGCATGCACATTAAATCAACAAAAAATCCTGACTTTGGAACAATGTTCACGGACTCTAGTATTTGGCTCTTGTTGCGTAGGACCAGTTCTTCCTCCAAGGGAATCTAAGTTACTGGTCAATCCCAAGTTTTTTCGATGACATACACTACCGTTCAAATGTTTGGGGTCACATTGAAATGTCCTTATTTTTGAAGGAAAAGCACTCTACTTTTCAATGAAGATAACTTTAAACTAGTCTTAACTTGAAAGAAATACACTCTATACATTGCTAATGTGGTAAATGACTATTCTAGCTGCAAATGTCTGGTTTTTGGTGCAATATCTACATAGGTGTATAGAGGCCCATTTCCAGCAACCATCACTCCAGTGTTCTAATGGTACAATGTGTTTGCTCATTGGCTCAGAAGGCTAATTGATGATTAGAAAACCCTTGTGCAATCATGTTCACACATCTGAAAACAGTTTAGCTCGTTACAGAAGCTACAAAACTGACCTTCCTTTGAGCAGATTGAGTTTCTGGAGCATCACATTTTTGGGGTCAATTAAACGCTCAAAATGGCCAGAAAAAGAGAACTTTCATCTGAAACTCGACAGTTTATTCTTGTTCTTAGAAATGAAGGCTAATCCACAAAATTGTTTGGGTGACCCCAAACTTTTGAACGGTAGTGTATATGCTGAGTAAGAAGGACCCTCAAGACAGAATTGGAATATTTTCAAGTCTATACTAAAGCTTTAGGAGTTCAACAAAACCAATGCATTCATATCGGCTGCTCTAGTTCTAACATTCAAACAGGAAGAGACAACTTCTTGAATACGCAAACAGCCCCCACCCTCTCCAGAAAGGAACACAGGCTCATTGTTCTACTACAGATAAGATATAAGGGAGTACTCCAACTCCTACATTCCAAGTCTTCAAGGTAACACACTTGCGGACATAAAATGAAAAAATAGAAAGATTACAAATGGAAAAACATGACTAAGAATAAAGAAATAACTCTTAAACATATGTATGCAGTCTCCACACTCTCTATTAGATGCAATGGTTCTCCGTATTGGGACCATGATTTCGGTCCTAATTTGTTCACCGGTCCTCATGTGGAAGGTACTTTTCCTTGTTGGTATCTCAAGAAGGGTAGCAATACAAGAACACACACACATGCAAAGGCACACACAGACAAACTGACAACACTCTCAGTCTTAACCTAACCCCGGTGCAGGGACTAACAGGATTTCACGACGCAAACATGCCAACAATCATTACATGGTTCTTACACAATTAATCCTACTGCAAAGATCGCCTGACTAAAACCTGGGTCACCCAACTCAAGTAAAAAGCAGGTGATGAACCTTACCAAGTTCAAGAAAGAGAATGGACAAACGGGACCATGTGACGGGCCGGTCCGACAACTACGTCCGTGTGAGCCAAATGTTCAGCCAAAACAAGACATGCTTGTAGGATAGAGTGGAGGTAGAAGGGAAGCCAACAAGAAGACGGAGGACAAGAGAAGCTGACATTGCATGGCAAAAGCCCAAACAATTAAATTGTGGTCTCGCAGGGTGAAAAAGGACAAGAAGGACATTGAGTAGTAATGAGTCCTCATGAAGCTGACTGCGAGGTTTTTAGTTACTGAATCTCCCTGTCTAATGTTTTAGGAGTTCCTGTGTTTTAGGAGTGAAAAGTGCACGAAGCAAATCGCACTGTAGGGGAGAGTGGGCAAATCCCTAATGATGCCGTTAGAAGTGATGGGACCTTAATCCCTCCTCTTGTGACTGATCTTCAGCCAAAACACAGTTTCTTGCTTTCTCATCTCTTTCAGGCTTCAGACACCTCTTTTATGCCCCACTCTTTTTCCACGCCTTGCTATAAACCCTTTAATTCGACCACCCTATGGCACCCTTCATTGATGGATCCTTTTGCAAAAACATTGAATTGATTTAACTGTATCGCGGAACGTACTCTGTATTGCCAAAAGTATTTGGCCATTGTGGAGAATGCATATATGTTTAAGAGTTCTTTCTTGTACTCTTTCTATTTTTTTAGGAATATGTCCGCAAGTAAACTGTGTGTGTTACCTTGAAGGCTTGCAATGTAGGAGTTGGAGTACTCCCTTATATCTTATCTGTAGTAGAACAATGAGCCTGTATTCCTTTCTGGGGGGACTGCTTTCCTTTTCAAGAAGTAGTTTCTTTTCGTTTGACTGTTAGACCAATTCGAGAAGCCGGTATGAATGTTTTGGTCTGGGCTGGTCTCCTGAAGCTTCAGTAAAACTTGATAATATTCTTATTCTGTCTTGATGGTCCTTCTTGCTCTGCATATATGTCATCTGAAAGAACTTGGGATTGACCAGTGACTTTAATTCCTTAAGAGGGAATACTGGGCAGACGCAACACCACCCATCCAAGGACTGGACTCTCACAATATTATGTTAGATCCACTATGGACTGGACTCTCACACTATTATGCTAGATCCACTATGGACCGGACTCTGACAATATTATGTTCGATCCACTATGGACTGGACTCTCACACTATTATATTAGATCCACTATGGACTGGAATCTCACAATATTATGTTCGATCCACTATGGACTGAACTCTCACACTATTATGTTAGATCCACTATGGACTGGACTCTCACACTATTATGTTAGATCCACTATGGACTGGACTCTCACACTATTAACTAGATCCACTATGGACCGGACTCTCACAATATTATGTTCGATCCACTACGGACTGGACTCTCACACTATTATGCTAGATCCACTATGGACCGGACTCTCACAATATTATGTTCGATCCACTATAGACTGGACTCTCACACTATTATGTTAGATCCACTATGGACTGGACTCTCACACTATTATGCTAGATCCACTATGGACCGGACTCTCACAATATTATGTTCGATCCACTATGGACTGGACTCTCACATTATTATGTTCGATCCACTATGGACTGGACTCTCACACTATTATGTTAGACCCACTATGGACTGGACTCTCACAGTATTATGTTAGATCCACTATGGACTGGACTCTCACACTATTAACTAGATCCACTATGGACTGGACTCTCACACTATTATGTTAGATCCACTATGGACTGGACTCTCACACTATTATGTTAGATCCACTATGGACTGGACTCTCACACTATTAACTAGATCCACTCGACGTCCATTGCTCCAGTTGCCCAGAGGGGCAGGGGTCCCCACATCTGCGGTCCCCTCCAAGGTTTCTCATTGTATCCCATTGGGTTGAGTTTTTTCATGCCCCGATGTGGGATCTGAGCCGAGGATGTTGTTGCAGCCCTTTGAGACACTCGTGATTTAGGGCTACATAAATAAACTGACTGATTGATTGATAGATGTCACACAAAGGCCGTTAGTGCATATCAACATCGTCAATGAATACAAATAAAAATGTTAAGTCCAAAAAACTGTAGAGTCAGCTAAAAAAAACTGTTCCTTGGCAAGTGTTTCTGCTTATGAGTGTTTGGGAAGAATGTGCCTGAATAACAGAACGATTAAAGAAGGGGAATTCAGAGTTCTGGAGACCCAGTAGCCGTACTGTAGCCTGCTGATAGCCACAATTGGTGCAGGCATATGTTGGGGTTCCCAGAGGGTGGGTTGTTTACGGTGCTCTTCCCCCGCGTGTCCGGATCCCTGTCAGAGTGATTCTGTCAACTAAGTGTGGGTATGGGTGTGGGGCGGTGACAGAAGAGTGTGCAAGAACACGGGGGAATGCAAGCTTGGCCTGAAGCTCGGTTCATGCGAAGTCTACTGGATATTTTGGGAGTTGGAAAGCGGACACACATATGTTCAACTTCCTGTCAGGCTGCTAACGAATCACTCGTCCCCTCGACATCTTTTTTCCCCAAAGCTATCCGCATGCTGCTGCAAGGTCTGCCATTTAGGAGTCAGTTAACTGAGAGTTCCCCAAACTATCCTCCCCAGAAACCAACACATTTTTGTATTTCTACACCAGAGGGAATGAAGCAGATTAGTCCTAAAGTCATAGGCAGACAGAGCTCCTCTGTACTCCCACCAAGGTTTGGAATGGCTAATCATTGTAAATAAAATGAATCCTTAGAACTTTGACGTCCTATTTGGCTGGGAGGTGACGTAATGATGTGAGCATCAACAACACAGTAGCTCTGCTTAGCGTCTGACTTCGACATGATTGAAGTTTTGTGTGATGGACTCGCTTGGCAGAACGGACGAATGTTGGAGCTTCGCTCAAGGAACTTCCAATTCATGGGTGGAGACACTTGGTTGAATGTCACTATCGGGCCAAAATCTGAACGTCTCGCTTGGAGATGAGATTTTTTTTTAAGGCAGCTCACAAAAATTACTTGGTTGTGGAATTTATAAAGCTGTCAAATGACTAAAACTCTTAATCGGATTAAATACAGTTTGCAGTCTAATGTATCATAATAAAACCATATTTTGCAACTGTCTGAAATATCAGTGTTTCCCACACATTCATTTATTTGTGGCAGCCCGCCACGAAAGAATTACGTCCGCCACAAATTTATTTATTTATTTTTTTTTGGTCCTGTCCAGTTTCTCAGGCAAATCATATAGTTGATGTAGATGCCCATAAAGGCTGTTCAGATTTACTTTACAAAAGAGAAGTGTAAGATACTTCTCTTGTTGCCTTATTTGTATTTGACCACTGCTGTTTTCTGTTTATTTGTTACTGACTGTGGCAGGACACCTCAGCCTCTGTTTCACTTTATGTTGCTGGTAAATAATATGGTTGTAGTAGTAGGCTAAAGTTAAATTATTTAGTATGCACTAATTAAAGGGGCAGAGCTTTAAGAGACATTCTATATTTTATAAGATATATTTTTTGTAAGAACCACAATTAATAAATATATTTCAGTGAATAACTTATTGTTCAAATCTGTATATAAATATGTACATAAAGTGTTGTAATTATATTGTAAAATGGATGGATGGATGGACGTTTAAAACAAAACTGTTATTATTAATTAGTAAGTATACATTTTTTGAGCCTTTTTAGAGAAAATCAAATCATTGTAGTAAATTATGCAAATTAATCGATGATGTCATGGTGACCACGCCCATAGCCACGCCCCCACCGCCACAGGTATCTTGGCAGTTTATGGGAAACACTGAATATATCCATTACAAGTAGAGATGTCCGATAATATCGAACTGCCGATATTATCGGCCGAAAAATGCTTTAAAATGTAATATCGGAAATTATCGGTATCGGTTTCAAAAAGTAAAATGTATGACTTTTTAAAACGCCGCAGTACAAAGTGGTACACGGACGTAGGGAGAAGTACAGAGCAGTTGTGTCTCCCAGTCATACTTGCCAACCCTCCCGATTTTCCCGGGAGACTCCCGAATTTCAGTGCCCCTCCCGAAAATTTCCCGGGGCAACCATTCTCCCGAATTTGTCCCGATTTCCACCCGGACAACAATAATGGGGGCGTGCCTTAAAGGCACTGCCTTTGCGTGCCGGCCCAATCACATAATATCTACGGCTTTTCCCACACACAAGTGAATGCAATGCATACTTGGTCAACAGCCATACAGGTCACACTGAGGGTGACCGTATAAACAACTTTAACACTGTTACAAATATGCGCCACACTGTGAACCCACACCAAACAAGAATGACAAACACATTTCGGGAGAACATCCGCACCGTAACACAACATAAACACAACAGAACAAATACCCAGAAACCCTTGCAGCACTAACTCTTCCGGGACGCTAAAATATGTGGTGAAATGATAAGTGTGACCAGTAAATGGCAAGATATACATGTAGACTGCAATATGATGGCAGCCACACATACGAGATACGGCGCTAAAAAAATCAAAATGTTTAAGTACGACTTTGGTAAGCTATGAAGCCGCACTACTTGATGGATTGTACTGTGCTTCAACATATGAGTATTATTATGGTGTGTATAAGGTAAGACATATTATATTAACTTTTCTTACCTTCTAGTGCCTGCTGATCTGTATTTGGGATCTGCATAAATCCTGAAAAATTGCGCGCCTTTGTAGTCCTCGCCGACACTGTAGTCGCTAAGCTTCTTCTTTTTCTCTATCTCGCCATGAAAGCGCTAAAACATACCGGTGTAGTGAGTTTACTTTATTCACCCAAGGAACTTTAGTTATTAGAGAGTTCCGGTCGGACGGTTTTTCCCGGCTTGTTGTTATTGTTGCACTAGTGAGCCACGGATGAGGAGACGCTGCTCCGTTATTGATTGAAGTAAAGTCTGAATGTCATTAAAACAGTTAGCGCCATCTTTTGACACTTCTTCCACTCCCGTCTGCACGCTACACAAATTAAATATAAATTTAAATTTCCCCATATTAAATTCTACTACACAATAATTACAATGAAAGACAATTGAATGGATTTAGAAAGAAAGTTACACTAATGTGTTATAATTTTTGGTTTAAGAAAACTTTTCAGCCTTATATTATGTCATGATCCGTGGTCCGAATCATGTTTTTGTTTTGTTCTGTTAGTTTTAGACTTCATTAGTTCCTGTTTTTGTGCACCCTTCTTTGTTTCTTGGTATGCCATAGTTTATGCTAGTTGTTCGCTTCATGCCGTGTCCCTGTAAGTTGTGTTTGTCTCATGCCTGGACTACGTAAATCGTGTTTATTTCATGCCACAGTTTTATCAGTTTTCTATGTCCATAGTCTATGCTAGTGGTTCTTAACCTTGTTGGAGGTACCGAACCCCACTAGTTTCATATGCGCATTCACCGAACCCTTCTTTAGTGAAAAATAAAATGTTGTTTTTTTTCAAATTCAAGACAAAGTTATATGTTTTTGGTAACACTTTAGTATGGGAAACATATTCTAAGTAATAAAGACTTAATTTAGAGTTATTTGGTTAGGTTTAGGGTTAGGGTCAGGGTTAGAGGGTTAGGGTTATAATAAGTCCATGCTGAATAAGGCATTAATAAGTACTTAATAATGACTAGTTAAGAGCCAATATGTTACTAATTTGCATGTTAATAAGCAACTAATTAATAGTGAATATGTTCCCCATACTAAAGTGTTACCATGTTTTATTACTGGTGCACAAAATGAAGCGTGCATGAACATCACCTTGTTCAAACAACAAAACCAACACAGTGCATAAACTCACAACAAATTACACACCTGCAAATCATTCAGCTGTTGCCGTATCCGTAATACACCGATAGGGAGAAGTTTGTATTTACACGATGAGTCGGGTGTGTTTTGACCTCCGCCGAACCCCTGAGGCCGACTCACCGAACTCCTAGGGTTCGATCGAACCCAGGTTGAGAACCACTGGTCTATGCAAAGTATTTACTTTAACTCCAAATGCGATCAGACTTGTTTTCCGTTTTTGTACCTTTTGGAGTGAAGATGATTAAATATGTTCCTCCTACCTGCAAGCCTTGTCCGGAATAGTCCGTTTGCATCCCGGGAGAACAAACCCCGCATCACCATGCGACCCGGTCGTGACATATTATTCTTCAATACAACAAATATTCTTCAAATTACTTTCAATTACGTAGTTTTACCTCGAATGTTTTGTCACTCCATATGTTTCTATTAATAGTCTATATAATATCAGATGATGATGATTTGAACATCTGTAGTTTGGCCTCCCAAATGACATGATTAGTAGAAATTGCCACTGAAATGAGCGTTGCAAGGGATGGAGAGACAGACTCATTGGGCCGATCCATGTTCAAGAATATCATCTTCATCCGAGATGGCGTTTAAGTGGTTAGTACTGGGCATGCAGCCAATGTTGATGTTTGGATTCTCTGAGCTTTTACGGTTTCTAATTTGACTTCAGTATTGACTTTCACTATTCTTTTCATTGACACACTACCCAGTGCTGGCCTTACCTAAGCACGGCTTACATGCTGTGCGTAGGGCCCCCGCGATCAGCAGGGGGGCCCCATTCTGCATGCAAAGGCGTATGTAAAATGTTAACTATGGAATGACAATGTGTTTTACATGAAATTGTAACGCATATGTATCCTTTGCCCTTTCATGTTCCGTCACTGATTATATAATGGCGCGTTCCCTCTGCTATGGTCAATGTCCCCTGTGGTGCACAGCTTGATTACACCGATCTTGTCAAGCAAATCCACTGGGTATGATCCCCAGTTTGAGATGTGGCAGGAAGGATTGCTAAATTGTGTTAAATGCACTCAGAAAAATTAGTCATTGAACAATTTTTTTGCCACCTTGACCATCTCTGTCTCGACAATCCCCTCCGTGGTAGCAGGAACCCCTATATACTAGAGTAATTACACATCAAAACGCCTGCGGCTTATAGTCGGGTGCGGCATATATATGGAGCAATCTGCATTTTCCCCTAAATTTAGCTGGTGCGGCTTATAGTCAGGTGCGGCTTATAGTCCGGAAATTACGGTATATATAATATTTGATACATGTTTTTTTTACCCTCCGCGTACATATTTTGCTGTGTTTGTCGCATTTTCGCTTGATTGTAAAATATGTCGATCGAGAGAGGGTGTGACGTTCATATGGGCTATAGAGCGTTTTCTATTCGGGCTCCAGTACTCTGGAATGCCCTCCCGGTAACAGTTAGAGATGCTACCTCAGTAGAAGCATTTAAGTCCCATCTTAAAACTCATTTGTATAATCTAGCCTTTAAATAGACCCCCCTTTTTTAGACCAGTTGATCTGCCGTTTCTCTTCTTCTCTCCTCTTCTCCCCTGTCCCTTGCGAGGGGGAGTTGCACAGGTCCGGTGGCCATGGATGAAGTGCTGGCTGTCCAGAGTCGGGACCCCGGGTGGACCACTAGCCTGTGCATCGGTTGTGGACATCTCTGCGCTGCTGACCCGTCTCCGCTCGGGATGGTTTCCTGTTGGCCCCGCTGTGGACTGGACTCCCGCTGATGTGTTGGATCCACTGTGGACTGGACTTTCACAATATTATGTCAGACCCACTCGACATCCATTGCTTTCGGTCTCCCCTAGAGGGGGGGGGGGGGGGGGGGTTACCCACATATGCGGTCCTCTCCAAGGTTTCTCATAGTCATTCACCGACGTCCCACTGGGGTGAGTTTTTCCTTGCCTGTATGTGGGCTCTGTACAGAGGATGTCGTTGTGGCTTGTACAGCCCTTTGAGACACTTGTGATTTAGGGCTATATAAATAAACATTGATTGATTGATATGTTGTCAATATTCAGTGTTTTATCCTTCATAGTTAATATTGTAAACCCCACTGTGGAGCATAAATACTTTGGATCTGGGACCAGACTCTCAGACTAGAGCTGGCCTAAGTCTGCGAGCATGAAAGGTCTTCCAAGACAATTTGAACCGAGTTGTGGTTCGATTTATTGCCGTGAAAATACAATGACAATATTCACAGGCATGTAATCCAATACCTTTATTGGAGGTTAACAACGTATTCAAAATCAATAGATGGATATGTTTTTTCTTTCTAGAGAATATAGAGAAATGAAGAATGAGAAAGTAGAGTTTATTCATGAGGTGATATACGTGCGTGCGTGTGTGTGTCCATGCTGCAGGAAACCAATATAGAATGTTTTACTTTCAAAGCTGTAAGCTGATCATGAATATTTAAAAGGAGAATATATCAGAAAAATATAGCTTTCTCTCTCTCGTTCTATGCTACATTTTGCAGGGGCTACACTTCCCGCCCGATTCGCGGCATGAAAATAAATAGCGTCTTTGAAGCCGCGGCTTCTCCACTCGGTTTGCGTCGGCAGCGTTTGTCGGATGAAATGAAAATATCAGCACGCTGCATTTTAAATGCTCAGGGGACGTTATTATGAATGCAGACTAGAGCCTTCTGGCTGGCTGCGAGCTGAAAGAGGTGCACTGCTGCATGAGAAGGATGGACAAGATAATGACGGGGGGTGGGTGGGGGGGTGGATATCTTCTTGTTTTGTTTGGCAGGATTGAGAAAATGTAACCGCCTCCGTCTGATAGTGACATTCTCTCGCTTCCGATGGCTCCCACAGGTGTTAGAAACGTCAAAGTCGCTCTCTTTTCCTCTTTCAGTTTAATTCCTCACAAATGTTTTGTTTCTTCCCCCCCCTGTGTCATGCACTATTCATGCTCTGGGTCTGTGTTGTCTGTGTATCTCTGCAGGTGGGTGGCGGGAATACGGGGATGCAGATGAAATATGGATAATCTCTCGGTGTCTGACTAAGCCCCACTTTGTGCAGCAGTGTAGTTTCCCTACTGGGCAGTCGAGCAGCAGCAGACTTAGCATCTGGTCACAAACGCCCCCCCCCCCTATACATTCTTAATAAACCAAACATGCGCACGTCCGCCCCAGTGAAACACCCGCACTGCATCAAAAACAAGTGCTTTAAGTAATACATGAATTTAGTTCCCATTAAAACATTCACATGTTGCACAATGAGATGTAAGCAGGGGATCATGTGTACATTCCTGCAACTTCTTGTTTGTAAAAAAATATATTTTTATTAGTATTCATTTAATATACACTACCGTTCAAAAGTTTGGGGTCACCCAAACAATTTTGTGGAATAGCCTTCATTTCTAAGAACAAGAATAGACTGTCGAGTTTCAGATGAAAGTTCTCTTTTTCTGGCCATTTTGAGCGTTTAATTGACCCCACAAATGTGATGCTCCAGAAACTCAATCTGCTCAAAGGAAGGTCCGTTTTGTAGCTTCTGTAACGAGCTAAAGTGTTTTCAGATGTGTGAACATGATTGCACAAGGCTTTTCTAATCATCAATTAGCCTTCTGAGCCAATGAGCAAACACATTGTACCATTAGAACACTGGAGTGATAGTTGCTGGAAATGGGCCTCTATACACCTATGTAGATATTGCACCAAAAAGCAGACATTTGCAGCTAGAATAGTCATTTACCACATTAGCAATGTATAGAGTGTATTTCTTTAAAGTTAAGACTAGTTTAAAGTTATCTTCATGGAAAAGTACAGTGCTTTTCCTTCAAAAATAAGGACATTTCAATGTGACCCCAAACTTTTGAACGGTAGTGTACTAACAGCATTTCATGATTAATATTTATAAATGAAGATTCCTAATAAATGACACTAGAATAAGCACACATTTGATTGGTAAATCATAGTGTAACGACCTGGAATGACACTTTATGTGTGGTGTTGGAGTTGTCCCACTTTTTGTGTGGCTGTAAACGCACCACGGGCTAAGTGCCATATGTGCATGTGTTGGCGCAAGTGAGAAAGAGCGAGCGGCTGCTGTTGATATAACAAAGTTGCTTTTGGTCTGGTTTGTACTGCAGAAAATGACCACTTTCGCACATTTTTTATTTTTTTTACTAATGTTTTGGTGACGTGTTTATGGCCGACAGTAAAGAGTTTTGCTCAGTAAAGTGATGGATGGAATTCATGTCCTCAAAGCGTCTCGACAGACGTTACAATATTTGAACAATGATGACGAAAAGTGCTTCCTCTGTCGTGTCCGTGTGTCGAAAATTGTTATGCGCTTATTTTTTTATTTGATTTTGTGCGCGGCGTAGATTTGCCGTGCGCAGAGGACGCTTGAGCAGTGCGCAATTGCACAGGCGCGCACCTTAGAGGGAACATTGGTGGTGACTTGTCCAGGGTGTACCCCGCCTTCCGCCCGAATGCAGCTGAGATAGTCTCCAGCAACCCCCCCACCCCCCGGGACCCCAAAAGGGACAAGCGGTAGCAAATGGATGGATGAAGTGCCGGCTTCACAAGATGTTGTGATTGGGTAAACATGATCTTGACCCAGTGATAACTGGACACAAATGCCACGTAATGCTAAGAACGAACGCTTTATATTAATTAATATGGCACCAAGAACAGCGGGTAGGTATTTTTGTTCTCAAAAGTATTATAATTTATTGGTGGCCATTAAAAAAACATTCTGGACAAAGTTACACGGTAGAGCATGACTTGAGGGCATTGGTTAAATTTGCAACACAGTCTTGAAGGCATTGTGAAAGTGCGTTGGCCTAAAAAAAAATATGGTAACACTTTAGTATGGGGAACATCCATCCATCCATTTTTCTACCACTTGTCCCTTTTGGGGTGGCGGGGGGTGCTGGAGCCTATCTCAGCTTCATTCGGGCGGAAGGCGGTGTACACCCTGGACAAGTCGCCACCTCATCGCAGGGCCAACACAGATAGACAGACAACATTCCCACACTAGGGACCATTTAGTGTTGCCAATCAACCTATCCCCAGGTGTATGTCTTTGGAGGTGGGAGGGGCCTATCCCCAGGTGCATGTTTTTGGAGGTGGGAGGGGCCTATCCCCAGGTGCATGGTTTTTATTGGAGGTGGGAGGAAGCCGGAGTACCCGGAGGGAACCCACGCAGTCACGAGGAGAACATGCAAACTCCACACAGAAAGATCCCGAGCCCGGGATTGAACTCAGGACTACTCAGGACCTTCGTATTGTGAGGCACATGCACTAACCCCTGTGCCACCGTGCTGCCCTATGGGGAACATATTCACCATTAATTAGCTGTAACATATTGGCTCTAAATTAGTCATTATTAAGTAGTTATTAATGCCTTATTCTGCATGGCCTTATTATACAACCAGTAAGCCGGTAACACTTTAGTATGGGGAACATATTCACCATTACTAACCCTAACCCTAACCCTCTAACCCTAACCCTAACCCCAACCCCAACCCCAACCCTAACGCTCTAACCCTAACCCTAACCCTAACCCTAACCCTAACCAAAAAACACAAAATTAAGTCTTTGTAAATTAGAATATGTTCCCCCTAGTGTCCAAATAACTCTAAATTAAGTCTTTGTTACTTAGAATATGTTCCCCATACTAAAGTGTTACCAAATAACTTTAAGGGCCAGATATACTACAGGTTTGCGTTTACTAAAACACATGCAACCTTTTGTTTTCTCTTTTGTCCTGCCCAGCTACTCAGGCAACTCATATTGTTGATAGATTATATGCAATCTGTTGTTGAGTTCCCTAATTTTGAGTGCTCATAAATGAAGGTGTGTGTGGCTGGACATAATCTGGACTGTATATAAATGCTTATTTATGCTTATTCTGCTTCTTCCTACTCCTTTTCGGGTGTGCTGTAACGAAACAACTGGAAATATGTGATGCATTACTTTGTATCGTATGCATGTTCCAAATAAACTGAAACGGAACTGAACTGAACTGAACCACTTCACCCCAAAGCAACAATAGTAATCTAATGTTGATAAAGCTAAAACCAAAGTCATTATCATACACTCAATTGAGTTCTGCTTGAGGTTTTTTCCATAACTACAGTAGACGAAGCAGAGGACATTGTTCCCTGCGTTCATTATTAGTGAACTGCGGGCAATTCTCCATTTTCCAAACGGAAATTGGCCAGACAACTAATTCTGATGTTGTGCTAGCCACTACAAACCAGTTTCGTGTAAGCTCTCTTCCTTAATTGAAGTAAATATCAGTGCTTTCCAGAGTTGTTTTGAGTTTGATCCAGTAGGCTGATGTGGCTCACTTCCAGGCTTTGAACACAGACCAGACAGTTCAGATATCATCTTTCTATCATCAGAGAATGTGGAAATGACATGTGTGTGCAGTAGCACTCCAAATTATTCAACTCACACTGTAACATTTATTTTCATACACTGTAGAAACTTGAAAAATATATATTTTTTTTTTAAGTGAACTTTAGTAATTTCAGATCTGTTGAGGGATTGATATTGTTTTGTTGGATGCAGAGTACTGCAAGTGTGTACAATTTGCAAATATAATTCAAAATGAGTGTTACCAATGAAGGCAACTGTACTTACTGTACATACAATCTTCTAGTTGATCTTGTTTGACTATTTAGTTATAATTAGTTTTGTCCCGGTACCGGTACCTAAATTATTTCAATACTTTTCGGTACTTTTCTAAATAAACGGGAGCCCAAAAATGGCATTATTGGCTTTATTTTAACAAAAAATCTTACGGTACATTAAACATATGTTTCTTATTGCAAGTTTGTCCTTAAAAAAAAATAGTGAACATGCAAGACAACTTGTCTTTTAGTAGTAAGTAAGCAAACAAAGGCTCCTAATTTAGCTGCTGACGTATGCAATTCTGTTATTTTGTTAAAATTATTAAGGACAAGAGGTAGAAAATGAATTATTAATCTACTTGTTCATTTACTGTTAATATCTGCTTACTTTCTCTTTTAACATGTTCTATCCACACTTCTGTTAAAATGTAACAATCACTCATTCCTCTGTTGTTTGATACTTTACATTAGTTTTGGATGATACCATGAATTGATTAACGTGGACCCCGACTTAAACAAGTTGAAAAACGTATTCGGGTGTTACCATTTAGTGGCCAATTGTACGGAATATGTACTGTACTGTGCAATCTACTAATAAAAGTTTCAATCAATCAATCAATCAAAACCCCGAATTTGGTTATCAATCCGATACCAAGTCGTTACAGGATCATACATTGATCATATTCAAAGTCCTCATGTGTCCAGGCACGTATTTCCTGAGTTTATAAACATAATATATAAATATATTTAAAAAAATTAAAAAAATTAAAAAAAATTAAAAAAAATAAAAAATAAAAAATAAAAATATATATAAACATAATATACATTTTTTTTAAAAACGAAAGAAGATGTGATGCCAAAAAATATCGACGTAATCATAGTAATATCGACTAGATACGCTACTGTACTTGGTATCATTACAGTGTACCGGTACTTTTCAGAGGCGGCATAGTACCGAAAATTATTCATTAGTATCGCGGTACTGTACTAATACCGGTATGCCGTACAACCCTAGTTATAATATATATGAAAGCTGGTCAAACTGTATGGAGACAGGAAGGAAACATAGGTTTTCTTGTTGTCTGCCCACTGGAATGCTGGCCTACCCTGGGAGAAGAAACGTCTTCAGGAAAGACAAAGAAGGGAAGTCAATATTTTCTACAAGAGTGTAGTGACGGAACAGAAGGAAATACTCCCCATTCTTTGAGGTCTGTCAATCCAATAAAACAGTATCCTTACCAAAAATATGTGCATCCTAGGGATACTAGTCAATATCCTCTCACCGAGATAGTGTTCACTAGCCGCAAACTACCTTAGAAGAAAGCGAACTTTAATACCCATACTATTCATTCTTCCAGTGTAGGAAGACCACGGATATAGTGAGGATAAACCATCCTGGAGATTATCCCCGCTATTACCTTTACACCAGCTGGCAAAAGCTGCTTTGTGTGCACGGAAATGCCTTAAATGAGCGGAGACCCCATGTTCTGGCCCACACAGCGAGACCGGGGTCCAGTCAAGGGGGCGTGAGCCTGTTTTATGGCTTAAAATAGAGTGGAGGGTGTGTGATGACTGCAGACAGACTGATTGTGTGGGGAACTTTGGTTAGAAGGCGGGTTTGTCAAAAGGAGGGAAGAGGGGCCGGCGGAGGGTTCAACATTCAACAACTGCTTTGAACCATGATGCGTGCAAGACAAGCCCCCAAAATAAACCACTGAGGCATTAGAATAAAGATTATTGTTTTAGGACGATACACAGTTTGGTTCTCTCACATACACAATATGTACAGTGGTGGTCAAAAGTTGACATACACTTGTAAAGAACATCATGTCATGGCTGACTTGAGTTTCCAATCATTTCTATAACTCTTGTTTTTTTGTGATAGAGTGATTGGAGCACATACTTGTTGGTCACAAAAAGCATTCTTGGAGTTTGGTTCTTTTATGAATTTATTATGGGTCTACTGAAAATGTGACCAAATCTGCTGGGTCAAAAGTATACATACAGAAATGTTATTATTTGGTTACATGTCCTTTGGCAAGTTTCACTGCAATAAGGCACTTTTGGTAGCCATCCACAAGCTTCTGCTTGAATTTTTGACCACTCCTCTTGACAAAATTGGTGCAGTTCAGCTAAATGTGTCTGGACTTATAAAAGTGGGTGACATTGTAATCACCAGGAAAGATGAGGTCACCTACCTAGGTTCCATTCTAGAGGCTAATCTTTCCTGTGATAAAATGGCAACCAAGGTAATCAAAAAGGTCAACCAACGGACGAGATTTCTCTATAGAATCTCCTCTCTGCTCAACAAAAGCACCATGAAGATTCTGGCGGGAACTCTCGTTCAACCCTTTTTCGATTACGCATGCACCTCCTGGTACCCTAGCACCTCCAAAAAACCCAAATCTAAACTCCAAACATCCCCGAACAAGCTAGTCTGGTTACTTTTAGACCCCCACCCCAGATCCCACCTCACTCCTACCCACTTCTCCAAAGTGGGCTGGCTCAGGGTGGAGGACAGAGTTAAACAACTTGCGCTGAGCCTAGTCTATAAAATCCGCTACACCTCACTGATACCGAAGTACATGTCAAACTACTTCCTTAACGTAAATGACCGCCATAACCACAACACCAGGGGGAGCTCCACTAACCACATTAAACCCAGATTCCGAACTAACAAAGGTCTTAACTCATTCTCTTTCTATGCCACATCAATGTGGAATGTGCTCCCAACAGGTGTAAAAGAAAGGGCATCTCTATCCTCCTTCAAAACCGCACTAAAACAACACCTCCAGGCAACTTCAACCCTAAACTAACTTTCTCTGATGATGCAATTGTTGATGACTGAAGTGTTGATACCAACCAATCATAACCCCCCCCCCCCTCCATATCCCACACCCCGGATTGTAAATAATGTAAATAATTAATTGTATATACTCTGATGATTATCTTGTGTGATGACTGTATTATGAAAATAGTATATATCTGTATCATGAATCAATTTAAGTGGACCCCGACTTAAACAAGTTGAAAAACGTATTCGGGTGTTACCATTTAGTGGTCAATTGTACGGAATACGTACTTCACTGTGCAATCTACTAATAAAAGTTTCAATCAATCAATCAATCAAAACCCCGAATTTGGTTATCAATCCGATACCAAGTCGTTACAGGATCATACATTGATCATATTCAAAGTCCTCATGTGTCCAGGCACGTATTTCCTGAGTTTATAAACATAATATATATAAAAAAAAGGCCATTCTAAAACCTAGCCTGATTTAGCCATTCTTTTACCACTTTAGACGTGTGTTTGGGGTCATTGTCCTGTTGGAACACCCAACTGCGCCCAAGACCCAACCTCCGGGCCGATGATCTTAGGTTGTACTGAAGAATTTGGAGGTAATCCTCCTTTTTCATTGTCCCATTTACTCTCTGTAAAGCACCAGTTCCATTGGCAGCAAAACAGGCCAAGAGCATAATCCCACCACCAGGAACAGTACATGTTCCTGGGATTAGAGGCCTCACCTTTCCTCCTCCATACATATTGCTGGGTATTGTGGCCAAACAGCTCAATTTTTGTTTCATCTGACATCACATGGACAAAGATAAGACCTTCTGGAGGAAACTTCTGTGCTCAGATGAAACAAAAACTTTCGACCACGACGGTGTATGTGAAGTTTAAATAGTAGTGTAATGGTTTCCTCTCCCACATACAGCTTTACCTCCGGGCACACAACAGCCTGCGGCCTAAAAAATAATGACTGAACAGTAGGGCTGGGCGATTATATGATCGTGATCGATGATTGTGATAAATTTCAGGTCAACGGGTATTTGCTGTGAGCATATATCAACTCAATCAAACATGGCTGTAACAGCCAATCAGAGTCAACCTTTTATCACCCACCTCCGGTTACAGAGTACGCAGAAGTAAACAGATTCATAGATATAAACATAATTACCAACCTTGGAGCTAAACACGCAGCTGAAGGCATCAAAATAGATATCAGCCATAACTTGGCAATATCCAGGGCCCTAGATTTGATCGAAATCGCGGACGGAATCAAGGAATTGTTCGCTACTATTCTGCTATTAAATGCGGAAAGTCACGGAAATTGGCTTAATGGGACTGAGATGCTGTCTTTGAGAGGAAAAGAGGAAATCATGTTTACGGGGATTGTGCTCTTGACTAACACAATCCCCGTCCCCGCCTCGGACCAGCACTCTGCACCCTTCCCGGGACATCTCTGCCACCTCCAACTACGAAACTAATTCCAATTCTAACTAATTGTGTGTTATATGTGTTTTATGTTGCACGATTGCACCAAGAAAAATTCCTAGTTTGTGAACCCGTTCTCAAACAATGGCAATAAAAACTATTCTGATTCTCAATCTGATTCTGAAAATACTGAGCCTAACGTTTCCTCAATAACTTCTACAGTACGTGTCAGGTGATATGTTTCTTTTGCATATTTGGTGACTAATTATTGTCCAAAAGCTGTATAAAAAAACACCGTGCTACTACAGTTAATGCTAGCCAGTTGTGAACGCCACCACCAGTCTTCATTGGTAAGTTAAAGGCCTACTGAAAGCCACTACTACCGACCACACAGTCTGATAGTTTATATATCAATGATGAAATCTTAACATTGCCACACATGCCAATACGGCCGGGTTAACTTATAAAGTGCAATTTTAAATTTCCCGGGGAACTTCCGGTTCAAAACGCCTTTGTAGGATGACGTATGCGCGTGACGTTGCGAGGTCCACGGAAGTGTTTGGACCCTTTTGGACACAATACACAGAGCTCTGTTTTCTTCGACAAAATTCCACAGCATTCTGGACATCTGTGTTGGTGAATCTTTTGCAATTTGTTTAATGAACAATGGAGGCTGCAAAGAAGAACGTTGTAGGTGGGATCGGTGTATTAGCGGCTGGCTGTAGCAACACAACAAGGAGGACTTTGTTGGATAGCAGACGCGCTAGCGGCGAACTCATCTTTACTTCCTACATCTCCGGGCCGCCGACCGCATCGTCGATCGCTGGAACGCAGGTGAGCACGGGTGTTGATGAGCAGAGAAGGGCTGGCTGGCGTAGGTGGAGCGCTAATGTTTTTATCATAGCTCTGACGAGGTCCCGTTGTTAAGTTAGCGTCGTTAGCAACAGCATTGTTAGGCTTCGACAGGCGTCGAATACACATTAACCGTGTATTTACATGTCCAGTGTTTGGTTCGGTGTCTCCTGATAGTAGTATTGTTGATCTTCTGTCTATCCTTCCAGTCAGGGATTTATTTATTTTGTTTCTATCTGCATTTGAGACAGATGCTATCACGTTAGCTCATGCTAAAGAGCTTCGTCGATGTATTGTCGTGGAGATAAAAGTCACTGTTAATGTCCATTTCGCCTTCTCGACTCCCATTTTCAAGAGGATATAGTATCCGAGGTGTTTTAAAATACAAATCCGTGATCCACAATAGAAAAAGGAGAGAGTGTGGATTCCAATGAGCCAGCTTGTACCTAAGTTACGGTCAGAGCGCAAAAAGATATCTCTTCAACTGCATTCTAGTCCGTCACTCTAACGTTCCTCATCCACGAATCTTTCATCTTCGCTCAAATTAATGGGGTAATCTTCACTTTCTCGCTCCTAATATGACGTCACGCTACTTCCGGTAGGGGCAAGGTTTTTTTTATCAGCGAGCAAAAGTTGCGAACTTTATCGTCGATTTTCTCTACTAAATCCTTTCAGCAAAAATATGGCAATATCGCGAAATGATCAAGTATGACACATAGAATGGATCTGCTATCCCCGTTTAAATAAAAAAAATTCATTTCAGTAGGCCTTTAACGATAACCTGACAGCTTCTAACACGAAAGTTGGACTATTAGTGTTGAAATAACAGATGCATCTTTGTGTGTGCTTTCTTATACTTAAAAATAGTCCTTTGTTATTTACCCAGTATGTCAATAAAATGTTGTGTTAATCCCCAGTTGATTTCTTTTTTAGTAGCCGTTTTAAAACTGGTAGGTTAAAACAATTGCTTTGCCTTACCGCCCTTTTCTACTGAATAGTCAATTTGTTTCACTTGCCCATGAAAAAGAATGGCCAACCTTGAAAAATAAGAAACAAAATCTCACTGTGCAGTAACTGAATGTACCCACACATCTTTTGTAAGCATTACAGAATCACAGAAGCTCATTTCTACTGAACTCTTCAAAGGCCCTCATGAGATTTTCAAACTGGTATGAAGAGATAGTCAAATGTTACAATGGATTTTGTAAAAACCTAATGTACTGTATTATTTATAGTATAAAATACCACCATGTGCAGTTGTGGCCTCAGTTTTTTTGCTCAGCAGGAATCTAAACGTAGTAAACAAAAATGGTCAGCAGTTATCTGCCCTGTGTTCTTCTAATAGTGTCAGTCATTGGTCAGTATTTAATATGCATCGATAACTGACGGTTGTAGGAAATGTATTTAAGGGATATAACGATAAACAGTATTCATGTTAACTGCGATGAAATTATAATTATTTTTTATTATAATTATTAGGGGTGTAACGATTGATCGCTGTATCGATAGATAGATTTGTATTCTTAACTTTCAAGTATATCGATCTGTGCTCGGTGAGTTTGTTTTTCGAAAGCTAGGTATCGATGCAAGACCTTTTTAAAAACAGGAATCAACCGATTTTATCGATACTTGAAAAAGGAAAACATCGGATTTAAGAACGGCAGACTTTATATGAAGTTTAGCACTGTTATTGATAAGGACTTTGAAAGGTCACAACAAACGCAAACGGCACAAGACGATATCATTAACTATGACAAGTTATCGCACAATTGCAAAAGCCACAACAAATCCAAACGACACAACTAGGGATGATGTTCGAAATCGGTTCTCCCGGTTGTTCGATAAGAAAAGAACCGATTCCATGGACTCAGATCCCTTTTTGAGAACCGGTTTCCGTTATCAAGGCCACTATAGTAAAGAAAAAGAGTTGGTTCTTTATTCGAATCCCTGGGAACGGATCTCTTCCCACGTACAGGAAATGCCCTGTGGGACCTGCAATGTTATGCCCATTTGATTGTAGACTCTTACTGACACCTTGTGGCGATATGAAAATACTACGCGTCATTAGTTTGGGCACTTCCGGGTTGAGACAATTGAGAAGTAGACAAGTTGTGTTAGCTCTTACAAGCCTTGGAAAAGATAAGTCTGTAAGTAAACTGTTTAACTTGTTTATGTAACTCAATATTAAGGTGGAAAGTGTTTAAGTTTGATACTAAGATGTTTATTGAAAAACAATGTTTGTGCACTATTTCAATGGATGTTTTGAGGACTTAAAATGGCTGCCAGTCGTGTATTTCCACCATCGAAATAGTTTCAACACTCAGAGATAATTGTTTGATGATAGTACTGTATATTTGTGTGAAGCTAATATTTACATATTGTGTATTACATTTCAGTATGTTAATTGAATCACATAGCTTATACATTTGTCATTGTGTGTATTTCAGTTTAAAAAAAAAAAAAACATTCCAGTGCAAGACAAAAGTAAAGATAGGAAAAGACAAAGCAAGATCAACAACAATAAAGAGTCTAAATGGATTAATCTGCTTTGGATTGTTTGTTAGCTGTATAACCTCAACACGTATAGTGAGGGCAGAACAGGCAATATGCAATTATTGCCAGGCTTCGCTCTCATGTAAGAGGGGAAGAATTGTTGATTGATGACTGTGGTGTTCTTAGTGTCATAGTGTGTGTAGTTAGTATGTTCCAATAGCAGCAGAAGTGCACTTTTTGGAGAGCTGTATTATTTTCAGTTTTTTGCCCAAGGGACTGATTTTATTTAACACTATATTATTATTTATACACCTATAGTGATCACAGAGACAGGTTGTTTTTGTGTTACTGTATATATTTGTTTTTCTGAAAAATCCCACTTAATATACTTTGGGTAACAAGTCAATATTTTTTTATTTTTTTTTAGGAGGGCAACAGTCAATATTTATTTATTTATTTTATTTTATTTTTTTCTTATAAAATAAAAGTGAGCTTTTGTTAAACCAAATATTGTTTTTTTTCCATATACAACAACCTATCTGGATTCGATAAGAGAATCGATAAGGATTCGATAATGGGCTCGAACTCGATCATTTCTTATCAAACATCATCCCTAGACACAACACAATAATTTAAAGTCGCGACACAACTTTAAGCCACGAAAGTGACAGCCGAGCAAATTAGGCGACACAGCATGAGCCCAAGAGAAATTCATTAGAAAGAAAGAAAAAGAAGATGAGAATAGCAAGTAATTCTACTGTTAAAATATTGGTTACTGTACTTTTACTGAACATTTCTTGAATGTTAAAAATGTGAGCAGAAAAGGTTTCCTATTGTTAATTCAACCTAAAGTGTTGGTTGCACATTATTCAAATAAGATGCATTGGCTATTAGTTGTTGTCTCCTTGCTTGTTTGTATCCATAATTCATTTATGCATACAAGAAATAACAGGAATATAGGAAACTTCACCTGCAGTGTCCAGTATCCAGTATTTATTTCACAGTCACATAGGTTGATTTTGTTCTTGTTTTTGCTAAGATGTTACTCACTCGACTTCAACTCACTGATTCACATAGAATTGAATCGTTCTAAAAAAAAAAAGTGGTTTTCCCTGAATTGTATCAGCAACCACAAATATCGAATCAAATCGAATCGTTGTTAAAACGAAACGTTACGTCCCTAAAAATGATTAAAGAACTGTGATTGATAACTGCAACGTTGATAAACCCACGGACCGACTGGCGCCAGCTCGCTGGCTTAAATACTAACATGAAAAAAAGAGGCATTAACATCTTTCCCCACTCAGAAACAACATACCCCAATCTAAACCTACATAAACACATTGCTGTCTGAGCATGAAAACTATTTAAAGGCCTACTGAAAGCCACTACTACCGACCACGCAGTCTGATAGTTTATATATCAATGATGAAATCTTAACATTGCAACTCATACCAATACGGCCGGGTTAACTTATAAAGTGCAATTTTAAATTTCCCGCTAAACTTCCGGTTGAAAACGTCTATGTATGATGACGTATGCGCGTGACGTCAATGGACACATTGAATCCAATACAAAAAAGCTCTGTTTTCATCGCAAAATTCCACAGTATTCTGGACATCTGTGTTGGTGAATCTTTTGCAATTTGTTTAATGAACAATGAATACTGCAAAGAAGAAAGTTGTAGGTGGGATCGGTGTATTAGCGGCTGGCTGCAGCAACACAACCAGGAGGACTTTGACTTGGATAGCAGACGCGCTATCCGACGCTAGCCGCCGACCGCACGGATGATCGGGTGAAGTCCTTCGTCCTTCCGTCGATCGCTGGAACGCAGGTGAGCACGGGTGTTGATGAGCAGATGAGGGCTGGCTGGCGTAGGTGGAGCGCTAATGTTTTTAGCATAGCTCTGTGAGGTCCCGTTGCTAAGTTAGCTTCAATGGCGTCGTTAGCAACAGCATTGTTAATCTTCGCCAGGCTGGAAAGCATTAACCGTGTATTTACATGTCCATTGTTTAATAATATTGTTGATTTTCTGTCTATCCTTCCAGTCAGGGGTTTATTTCTTTTGTTTTTATCTGCATTTAAGCACAATGCTATCACTGACTGCTGCTGAGCAGTTCCACGTGATGTAAATAAATGATGATGAAATGTATGTTTGTAGTTCCAACACTGCATCACAGTTCATTACATTAAAAAGTACTATTAAAACTACGGTCTACATTTATCCGTCACTACTCACAGAATATCTCTTCTTCGCATTTTACCACCATATGATTTAGTATTTCTGTCTCGGAACACTTGAGTGTCCATGTTGTTTTGTTTATGAGCCACCGGTTCAACACCTGACTTTTGAATGAATTCATTTTCAACAGCTGACTGAGACGATGTAAAGCTGCGATATGGAAACAGAAAGAGAGAAAACCACGACACTTGAACGACCCGACCGCATGCATCCCGAGATGTCGCAGTCACGACTGAGCACATCTGCACACGGTGCATGCTACAACCACCTGAGCTCAGTGAAGCGGTGCATGCTCACAGAAACAGAGCGAGCGGCATGCTTATCCTCTACAATGGAGACTTCAACAAATAAATACAACATGCAATGTTGTTTCACCTCTAATTCATGTCTCCAGATGCACCCTTATCTAATTAGGCGGACATTCTGACTGAGACAAGGAGAAACAGTCATGAGTAGGGCGTGCTAGACCATTAGCTAGATGGATGGTCGGCAGAGAACTCGCACTAACAAACTAACAATCGATCCCATTTTGGATTCCTGGTAGCATCGAGATTGTGTTTTTCTCATCAAGGATTTTATTTTTTGACAAACCCCTGCTCTCTGGAAGGCCCTAGACATGCTGAATATTTCATAGGAAGCATATTGTTGTCAGCCCCAATGGGGCCCTCCAAATGGCAGAAAAGAAGAAAACCCTCAGATTGGATTCCATTGACCAAAAGCCCATTTAGTCCACCGGCCTGAGGAAGGAATGAAGCAATATCTCAAAATGATGAAAAACAGCCTTTACAGGCGAGTGAAGCAGTGAACAAGGCCCCAAAAAGAAGATATCGGAAGATCTCAGGAAAACCTGAGGTATGTATGCGTTAAAATTCTGCAGTGTATTGACAGTTCCATCCTGTCCGAATGTGAAGGGTTCTTCCTTGGCCTATGCACCACATCTTATAGTTTTGTGTGTTCAGTGAAATCATGGTGATTGTATTCATCATACTAAAGGCCTACTGAAATGAATTTTTTAAAATTTAAACGGGGATAGCAGATCCATTCTATGTGTCATACTTGATCATTTCGCGATATTGCCATATTTTTGCTGAAAGGATTTAGTAGAGAACATCGACGATAAAGTTCGCAACTTTTGGTCGCTGATAAAGAAAAGCCTTGCCCCTACCGGAAGTAGCGTGACGTAGTCAGTTGTTCACTCCCTCATATTTTCCTATTGTTTTCAACGCAGCTAGAGCGGTTCGGACCGAGAAAGCGACGATTACCCCATTAATTTGAGCGAGGATGAAAGATTCGTGGATGAGGAACGTTAGAGTGACGGACTAGAATGCAGTGCAAGACATATCTTTTTTTGCTCTGACCGTAACTTAGGTACAAGCTGGCTCATTGGATTCCACACACTCTCCTTTTTCTATTGTGGATCACGGATTTGTATTTTAAACCACCTCGGATACTATATCCTCTTGAAAATGAGAGTCGAGAACGCGAAATGGACATTCACAGTGACTTTTATCTCCACGACAATACATCGGCGAAGCTCTTTAGCTACTGAGCTAACGTGATAGCATCTGGCTCAAATGCAGATAGAAACAAAATAAATACATCCCTGACTGGAAGGATAGACAGAAGATCAACAATACTATTAAACCATGGACATGTAAATACACGGTTAATAATTCTCAGCCTGGCAAAGCTTAACAATGCTGTTGCTAACGACGCTAAAGCTAACTTAGCAACTTAGCAACCAGACCTCACAGAGCTATGATAAAAACATTAGCGCTCCACCTACGCCAGCCAGCCCTCATCTGCTCATCAACACCCGTGCTCACCTGCGTTCCAGCAATCGACGGCGTGACGAAGGACTTCACCCGATCACAGATGCGGTTGGCGGCTAGCGTCGGCTAGCGCGTCTGCTATCCAAGTAAGTCCTCCTTGTTGTGTTGCTGCAGCCAGCCGCTAATACACCGATCCCACCTACAACTTTCTTCTTTGCAGTCTCCATTGTTCATTAAACAAATTGCAAAAGATTCACCAACACAGATGTCCAGAATACTGTGGAATTATGAGATGAAAACAGAGCTATTTTGTATTGTTTTCAATGGGGTACCGATACTTCTGTTTCACTGGCTACGTCACGCGCATACGTCATCATACATAGACGTTTTCAACCGGAAGTTTAGCGGGAAATTTAAAATTGCACTTTATAAGTTAACCCGGCCGTATTGGCATGTGTTGCAATGTTAAGATTTCATCATTGATATATAAACTATCAGACTGCGTGGTCGCTAGTAGTGGCTTTCAGTAGGCCTTTAATAAGAAAGTGACTTCTGTACACCTCACACAAAACACCAGGATTTTCCTTGACTAAGAATGTTTGTGTTACTCAATTAACGTCTCCGCATACATTTCCAAAGTGTATTTTTTTTTAAACAAATTCCTAATTATTGGTTAAATGAGGAAATAAAAATTCCGTAAATGTTTCAACCCAATATGGATGTAACGTTAGAAATTTCACATCATGGTTATTGTAACCAAAACGAAAACGGTTGTCATTATTTTTTCTTAAAGGCAAAACCAAAGTTAAACGTTCTAAGCAACGTTCCCTCTAAGGTGCGCGCCTGTGCAATTGCGCACTGCTCAAGCGTCCTCTGCGCACGGCAAATCTACGCCGCGCACAAAATCAAATGAAAAAATAAGCGCATAACAATTTTCGACACACGGACACGACAGAGAAAACACTTTTCGTCATCATTGTTCAAATATTGTAACGTCTGTCGAGACGCTTTGAGGACATGAATTCCATCCATCACTTTACTGAGCAAAACTCTTTACTGTCGGCCATAAACACATCACCAAAACATTAGTAAAAAAAATGATATCTCGCAAAACTGTTCATTTTCTGCAGTACGAACCAGACCAAAAGCAACTTTGTTATATCAACAGCAGCCGCTCGCTCTTTCTCACTTGCGCCGACACATGCACATATGGCACTTAGCCCGTGATGCGTTTACAGCCACACAAAAAGTCGGACAACTCCAACACCACACATAAAGTGTCATTCCAGGTCGTTACACTATGATTTACCAATCAAAATGTGTGCTTATTCTAGTGTCATTTATTAGGAATCTTAATTTATAAATATTAATCATGAAATGCTGTTAGTATATTAAATAAATACTAATAAAAATATATTTTTTACAAACAGGAAGTTGCAGGAATTTACACATGATCCCCTGCTTACATCTCATTGTGCAACATGCGAATGTTTTAATGGGAACTAAATGCATTGCCGGCAGTAAGTCGGACACGTTTCCAGTGAGGGTTGGACTCCGCCAAGGCTGCCCTTTGTCACCGATTTTGTTCATAACTTTTATGGACAGAATTTCTAGGCGCAGTCAAGGCGTTGAGGGGATCTGCTTTGGTGGCTGCAGGATTAGGTCTCTGCTTTTTGCAGATGATGTGGTCCTGATGGCTTCGTCTGGCCAGGATCTTCAGCTCTCACTGGATCGGTTCGCAGCCGAGTGTGAAGCGACTGGGATGAGAATCAGCACCTCCAAGTCCGAGTCCATGGTTCTCGCCCGGAAAAGGGTGGCGTGCCATCTCCGGGTTGCGGAGGAGACCCTGCCCCAAGTGGAGGAGTTCAAGTACCTTGGAGTCTTGTTCACGAGTGAGGGAAGAGTGGATCGTGAGATCGACAGGCGGATCGGTGCGGCGTCTTCAGTAATGCGGACGCTGTATCGATCCGTTGTGGTGAAGAAGGAGCTGAGCCGGAAGGCAAAGCTCTAAATTTACCGGTCGATCTACGTTCCCATCCTCACCTATGGTCATGAGCTTTGGGTTGTGACCAAAAGGACAAGATCACGGATACAAGCGAGGACAAGATCACGGATACAAGCGGCCGAAATGAGTTTCCTCCGCCGGGTGGCGGGGGTCTCCCTTAGAGATAGGGTGAGAAGCTCTGCCATCCGGGAGGAGCTCAAAGTAAAGCTGCTGCTCCTCCACATGGAGAGGAGCCAGTTGAGGTGGTTCGGGCATCTGGTCAGGATGCCACCCGAACGCCTCCCTAGGGAGGTGTTTAGGGCACGTCCGACCGGTAGGAGGCCACGGGGAAGACCCAGGACACGATGGGAAGACTATGTCTCCCGGCTGGATGGATGGAGATGGAACTTGTTATTTAGTCAGGTTTGGGACAGGTGTGCTGCTGGTGTAGCCACAGTGTGCACGTCTGATGTTGCTCACATGGGCTCCACTCAATGCTCAGGGAGTTTTTGCGTTTGCTCACACACATGAAAAATTAGACGGAACATTAGTTCTAAGTGAGCACAGCCTACAGGTTCAATTTGCACAATTTAATAGCTTAGTTGCACAGACAGCAATGTGTTTATATCGTAGAAGTTTAGATTGGGGTGTGGCGTATCTTAATGGGGAAAGATGTTGAAGGGGAAGTGCACTTTTTCTGGAATTTTGGCCGTCATTCACAATCCGTATTTAAGACGAGCACACAAGATGTTGATATATTTTCCGTTTAGATGAAGAGTGACTCATAATCTATCGAGGATAGAGGCATTATTTGATCATATATTATTTATAAGTTAAAGTACCACTGATATTCACACACACACTAGGTGTGGTGAAATTACCCTTCGCATTTGACCCATCCCCTTGTTCCACCCCATAGGAGGTGAGGGGAGCAGTGAGCAGAATTTCAGTGTTCTGCAGGCTATCCAGTAGGTGGCAGTATTGTCCTGTTTAAGAGTGTCACAACATTGCTGTTTACGGCAGACGAACTGCTTTACGGTAGACTAAACGTGACTGCTGTTGTTGTGTGTTGTTACCGCGCTGGGAGGACGTTAATGAAACTGCCTAACAATAAACCCACGTAAGAAACCAAGAACTCTCTCTCCTTGTTGTGCACTCTACTCTCTAAAAGCCGTAGATGTTATGACGTCATTGGGCAGGCAAGCTGCTGGGAAAGCGGACGTGAGAACGGCTGTCCCCACTCAGGTCCGCATTGAGCTGGAGGGGGCGTGGCCTCCAGCTCCGGCTGAATACCGGGAGTTTGTCGGGAGAAAATCTCTGCCGGGAGGTTGTCGGCAGAGGCGCTGAATACCGGGATTCTCCCGCTAAAAACGGGAGGGTTGGCAAGTATGCTTCTCCAGTAAATTAGTGAGTTTATTCCAAGTGAGTTTGTCAATAACAGTTTTATGATCATTTTGAACTAAAACGGTTATACTAACCGTTATTTATTATTAACATCGTTAATGGTTATATCCCTACACCATGACGGATTAGCTCTAATCAATACAATTCGATTTTTAATAAAGGAAGATTTAAGCAACAGTGCTAACTTGGTTTTGAATGATTAGCCTTGACCACGTTTCAATAAAGAAAATAGAAAAATAGTAGGATAAAAAAATGATCAATTAAAACTTTTAATATTATTAGTATAGATTCCTTCATCTCATAAAAACTTTGTAAAATATTTCCTTTACCACAATCCTGCAAGTCTAGTTTGTTTGTTCAAACTGATTTTACTGAGGGTGCACATGCCACCACCTCACTACATACTAAAAGAAGAGTCATGTGGTACACGGAGTGCTATTTTTGCTGCAAAACAAGGGCCCCGAATTCCAAATATGTTGTGGAGATTAGAGAGCAATGCTGTGGAACTCTGAGCCACATATGGCGACAAGGTGGTCACATTTCTTCCATTCGGTTCCCTTCCTTCCTTCCTTTCTTCCATGCCAGGATTTCAGCACTTCCAGTTATTTCTCTACATCAATGATCTGAATGGCTTCCCGGCCGGTTGTCAACAGATGCAAAAACACCTGCTGAACAATGAAAGAAAGTCTGGAGCCTTGGACAGGAATGAGGGGACCACTGCCATGTGGATCACGACTCATTTGAGGTATTAGATCGTGGTGGTTCCAGTTTCACAAATTGCTCGTATCTACTTGTGGGGAAACAAACAATGAGTCAGCTCTTGGACACTTTCAATGAAAGCACAGAGGCATTTTCAAATCAGTCCACAAAGAAACCAAATTAAAGAGCGTCTACTATGCAAATTCTTAGAGTTTTCCGGGAAAGACTCCCCCCTGATTGTAATCTTCACATGCTCTGCCACCTGTATATATGCACAGCAATGTCAAAGAGGATTAGTGCACATGATCATGTTTACACAACCCTCTTCCAGAGCATAGAGACACGCACAATGGCTTAAACCCAACAACCCCACCAACCGAGGCATACGCGGTGTCACATCGAAACAGACTCTTAGCACATGAACCTTGAAAAAGTGTCACATCTTTGAAAGAAATACTCTGCAACTGCGTGAATGACGTAGCTGTCATATTTCATCACACCGCTCGAGATCCACTTGGCATTACGAAGGCTATCTCTGTAAGATCACACGGCCTGAGAGGGGCATGACGGATATGTATTCCTTTAGGTCACAGGAAGTAGCATAAGCAAACTGAAGCAATCTTTCACATCATCAAGCATGTGAAAGATGCTCATGCTGGGATGCTAGAGAGAGAAAACAGTGATTACTAACTGAGGCTCCAACTGAGATTCATTAATGCAACGCAGAAGCAATCAACAATCCGGGCAAACAGGTCTGCCAGAAACCTCCGAAAGATTCACAACCATGCAAAGGCTCGTGATTCAAAACATGAGGCAAACGATCCACATGACCAAAGCATAAGTAGTAACTACTGGAGTTTTGCTGCATTAATACGATTGCTTCCTTATGAAGAATTCTCAAGGATTTCCAAAGCCAATACTATAATTCCAGTCCCACATTCAAGACAACAAACTGTGCTGACTACACTACAGGACATCACAGAAAAGTATTTAAAAACTAGTGTATAAATATTCAAATTTTAATAGTATAGCATTTAGAGAGAGCTATAGTCTATATAACGACTTACTAAGGGAGCGCTGAATCCAGTTAGCAGATCCATACATCTTGCCTTTTCATCTCCGTGAGGAACACAGATGTGTTTATTTAGAGTGATGGTTCGCCAATGGCGTGTTTTTTTTTGCCTTCCTTTCTCATGCATTCTTGTGTGGAAGCTGCAGCACTGGAGTGATATTGACTCAAGTCCTGAACCCCTCTGCACAAAACTGAAGTCCTGTCACCGGCAAAGTTAAGAAATGATAAAATAACTGCTGGTACGTGTACATCCTCAAAATGCAATAACAAGTGAAGACAAACACAAATGCATATGACTCACTCTGAAACAATAGTTGGACAATACAGACTGGAGACGAGTTCGAGTGGAAAGGCAGGAGAATTCAAAAGGGAAGTTAATTAGCTTGGAGAACAGAAGACTTGATTGAGTCCGGGCAACAGTAGAAGCTTGTAGCAGTGAGGCTCCAGAATCACAGGGCTGCAGAATTTATGCCAGTTCTGTTGCCTGGAAGCTTCAGATTGTGCTTTGTGGAAGGCACTGTGGTTCCAGATCACTCTCTGTGTACAGACCCATGCTAATTTTCAACATCACAATGTTGGCGAGGGGGAAAAAAAGCTTTCCCTTTGAAGGCCGGCCCTATGATATAATATCCAACTCGCAGTCCCTACTGCGATAAACACATTTTAGAGAGCCTGCTTGCGATTGTCCTAATACAGAATAGGCAGGCAATCTGTCACAAACTGTGTAGAGCGGTGCTTTTCAACCTTTTTGAGCCAAGGCACATTTTTTGCGTTGAAAAAATCCTGAGGCACACCAACAGCAGAAATCATTAAAAAAGGAAACTCAGTTGACAGTAAAGAGTCGTTGTCGCAATTGTTGGATATGAATTTAAAGCATAACCAAGCATGCATCACTAAAGCTCTTGTCTCAAAGTAGGTGTACTGTCACCACCTGTCACATCACACCCTGACTTATTTGGAGTTTTTTGCTGTTTTCCTGTGTGGAGTGTTTTAGTTCTTGTCTTGCGCTCCTATTTTGGTGGCTTTTTCTCTTTTTTTTGGTATTTTCCTTTAGCTGTTTCATGTCTTCCTTTGAGCGATATTTTCTGCATCTACTTTGTTTTAGCAATAAAGACTATTTCAGTTGTTTTTATCCTTCTTTGTGGGGACTTTGTTGATTGTCATGTCATGTTCAGATGTACTTTGTCTTATCTCCACAGTAAGTCTTTGCTGTCGTCCAGCATTCTGTTTTTGTTTACTTTGTAGCCAGTTCAGATGTAGTTTTGTTCTGCATAGCCTTCCCTAAGCTTCAATGCCTTTTCTTAGGGACACTCACCTTTTGTGTATTTTTGGTTTAAGCACTAGACACCTTTTTTACCTGCACACTGCCTCCCGCTGTTTCTGACATATACAAAGCAATTAGCTACCGGCTGCCACCTACTGATATGGAAGAGTATTACACGGTTACTCTGCCGAGCTCTACACTGCAAAAACTGAAATCTAAGTAAGATTAAATATCTCAAATAAGGGTGATATTTGCTTATTTTCTGTCTGATAAGATAATTCTTCTCACTAAGCAGATTTTATGTTAGAGTGTTTTACTTGTTTTAAGTGTTTTGGTCGTAAATGATCTCAGTAAGATATTACAGCTTGTTGCTGAGATTTGATGACCTATATTGAGTAAAACATGCTTGAAACTAGAATATCAACTGTTGCAAAGCTGTGTCATCAACACTCACAAGTATAAAACTACTTTTTTAAAGTAATCATTTCTTACTTCAAGCATGAAAAAAAACTTCATGATGCCGAGCGCATATCATTATGTCAAGATAACGGCACTAGCATGTACTTCATTTAAGAATATTTTTCAACATATTGAGCAAAAAGGTCTCTTTTTTTTCTACCAAGAAAAGTGCACTTGGTATTAGTGAGAATATCATTATTTTAAAAGGTATTTTTGGGTTCATTGAGGTTAGCTAATTTTACTTGTTTTGGAAAGTCTTGACAAGCCGAATTTTCTTGTTCTATTGGCAGATAATTTTGCTTCGTTCAAATTAAAATACCCCTCATTTTATTGATTTTTTTCTTGTTTTTGAACACTGACTTTTTGCTGTGTAGACAGCACCAACACTCAACAACAACACATCATTTTCAGACTATATTTACTGGTTTGCATGAAATATTTTCACGGCACACCAGACTGTATCCCACGGCACACTAGTGTGGTTGAAAAACACTGGTGTAGAGCATACATATGTGTTTATCAATTTTGAATATTTAAGAAAAAGTAAGTACAAAACTGAGCTGACTAGCAAACTGTTTGAACATGGGCTGTAAAGTGATCGCTACCAATTCAAAGTAAATGCTGACCAAGTAATGTACCAATTGTCATGCCTGTGTGATCATGTTTTGTTTTGGTTATGTTCGGTTTGGTTTTTGGACTCTTTGTGCACTCCTGTTTGTTTTGTTTCCATGGCAACCCATTAGTTTTCACCTGTCCTCATGTCACGCACCTGATTCATTTGGACTCACACACCTGTCATTAATCATGTTCAAGACTATTTAAGCCGATAGTTGCCAGGAAGTCAGCCTGGCGACATTCTGTCATGACGTGGACTATGGGTTGTTTGTGTCCCGAGTTGCAAGAAAAGGTAAAGACATGTTTATTTTTACACTAACAAAAGAAACAAAAGGCGCGCACAAGGCGGAAGTACAAACTTGGCTAAGAAAACAAACCTAGCACTTGGGCAAAAACTATGAACATGAAATAAATAACACTTGCTAACTCTGTTATCCCTGTTACTCCATTGATTACGTGTTCCGTGCCATAGGTCCATGCTTTTCAGGTAAGTGTTTGTTTATTCATGTCACAGTTAGCAAGTGTTATTTATTTCATGTTCATAGTTTTTGCCCAAATGCTAGTTTTGTTTTCTTAGCCAAGTTTGTACTTCCGCCTTGTGCGCGCCTTTTGTTTCTTTTGTTAGTGTAAAAATAAATATGTCTTTACCTGCACGCCTTGTCCACTCCAACTTTCCTTGCAACTCGGGAAAACAAACAACCCATAGTCCACGTCATGACACCAATATGAGCTTTCAGCTTTTCACCTCAGCCAATGTGTCTTGTATTGCTTTGATACTTGTTATGGTAAAAAATAAGTTTTTGCACAAAACAAAGACAGTAATCATGCTTTGACCTGTGACAGCAATTGCAATATGTGATATATTTTTGAAAAAGTATGGTGAGAACTTTGGATATGTTAGACATTCTAGGTAGGTCATAGTCTAAAGCAGAAGGATAATATTGACCCAAATAATTATTCACGTCTGGACTGCATAATGCAGATGCTTGAGAATGAAAAACAAGATTCTGAGGAGTCTATTGTGGCCTAAACAACAGAGGCTGCAGCTGGCCACTTGTTCACCGGAACTTGCTTTAAACGTCACACACACTGTGGAATTCACAAGACACAGAGCACAAAAAGGCGAACAAAGGGTTTTATTGGATTAAGCCTCTTAACTGTACTAGATTCTGATGGAAAGAATTCAGAAACTCAAGGAGGTCTGTCTCAACAACCCTGTTTGCTTATCTTTGAGAACTTATGGGTATTTGGTGCATATTTTTCCTACAGCTACTGACTAACTAGAAGGCAAAAATCTAAACTCTACAAAAATTGCTACGGATCAAACAATTTGGTATCAATTGTATATGCCACACTGTTGGAGATAAATCCTGCACTTTTGACATTTTATTACCTTTACCTTATGATTACAGTATTATCATTGAAGCTTTCTACATAATTCTCCAAATCTTTGCCACACAGCACAACAGTAGTATGAGGGACTGATCACCCTCGGCTGGGTCGCCCAGGAGAGGGTGTTTGATTAAGACCCGAAACACCCTATGACCCCGGGAGAATCACTGATGATGTGTCCAGGTTGCACCAGGAGGTGTATTACAAAACAAATCTAGTATGGCATCGCCATTGACTTCCAGGAAAAGGCTGGATGACAACCCCGAAAGAGTGGTGACAACTGGAGAGACAGTTGACAGCCCGGAAAGACGGCAACCGGGGCAGGGAGGGGTAGCATCCCAAACTGCAGCTCTCGCAAGGGAGCACCCATACAACGCAACGAAAAACCCTAAAGATACATCAGACCAAGATAGGCTGCCTAAGGAAACCCGTGGTGCAACGCACAGTGCCAGTACCCTGTACGGCACCTGATGAGACGGAGGAGGATCCAGGCCCGGACACTCCCCACAGTGCGCAGAACTTCCAAGCACCACCGGCGCAACCCCAAAGCAGACCGTCAGAGGGGGGACGCGTGGCGTAGAGCGCTACCTGGACACAAGTCGAGGGACTGATCACCCTCGGCTGGGTCGCCCAGGAGAGGGTGTTTGATTAAGACCCGAAACACCCTATGACCCCGGGAGAATCACTAATGATGTGTCCAGGTTGCACCATGAGGTGTATTACAAAACAAATCTAGTATGGCATCGCCATTGACTTCCAGGAAGAGGCTGGATGACAACCCCGAAAGAGTGGTGACAACTGAAGAGACAGTTGACAGCCCGGAAAGACGGCAACCGGGGCAGGGAGGGGTAGCATCCCAAACTGCAGCTCTCGCAAGGGAGCACCCATACAACGCTACGAGAAACCCTAAAGATACATCAGACCAAGATAAGCTGCCTAAGGAAACCTGTGGTGCAACGCACAGTACCTGATGAGATGGAGGAGGATCCAGGCCCGGACACTCCCCACAGTGCCCAGAACCTCCAAGCACCGGCGCAACCCCAAAGCAGACCGTCAGAGGGGGGACGCGTGGCGTAGAGCGCTACCTGGACACAAGTC